>NC_044984.1:47837144-48107668 GCF_008728515.1 Papio anubis
GGCAACAGAGCGAGACTCCATCTCAAAAAAAAAAAAAAAAAAAAGATGTAACGGTTACAGTACAGTGTTTTCTGTAGAGTGCATCCTTCTTTTTGTTTTTAGCCTCTGAGAGTTTCCAGTGAAAACACTGTTTTCCAAAGTAACTTAGGTCAGCTCCTTTTCTTCTCACCCTCCTCAGTGTGTGTCATAGATGTATAATATAATTAGATTAATTTGTCACAGTCTGCATTCTAGCCCAGAATACCCTGGCATCCTGGCTGATTTTCTCAGTTGTTTATCGTATGTTGGATAAATAGATATTAGCACTAAGCTCTCTGGGAGCACAATTCCTACTTATGTCCGTATCTCCCAGTTACATCTGCATAAATAGGTGCCCCATGAATCCATTGAATGACTGAATATACTTTTATTAATTTAATTATATATAAAAAAAAGCAAGACGCAGATCCTTAGTTGCTCCTTTTTGTTCACTAATGATTCCCAACTCTCAACCATCTGGCTGGCTCCAGCCCAGTCTAGAAAAGTCTTGTTCCCTTTCCAGCTCTCCTTCCTCTGATGTACCGAGACACTGGGGACCCAGGTGGAGCACACATGTGTGCACACACATCAACACGCATATGCTGTTTTGCTCCCCCTGCCCTTTTACCTTTACAACCATTACACAAAGATGTGCTTTCCTCCTTGGGATGCTTTCACCATCCCCTCTCTTCATCCCTATCCATCTCTTCTCCCAAACTCTCTTGTAAAGCTCTATTCCCTGGGAAGTCCTGTTTGATTTACCCTGGGGGCAGTTTTCCCTCTCCTGACAGCACTCTGGGCCCCTCAGACTATTGGCCTTTACCTGAGAGCAGGGAGAGGATGAAGAAAAGAGAGAGGAGGTGCTGAAGGGGTGAGAGGGCCGAGAGAGTCCCTGGAGTAGGTTGGGCTGGCGCCGAGGTCCAGGAGGATGGCTGAGCCTCCAGAAGAGTTACAGTGTCTCCATCACCTCTCTGTCCCTCCCACAAGGCCTGCCTTTGCTCCCACCAAAAACACCAATATTTCTTGGTGTCTATTCTAAACTACTTCCATGGGCTGGAAGCTAGAGTTCCAGAGATAAAAAAAGGTATGGGGGCCAGGCACGGTAGCTCACGCCTGTAATCCCAGCACTTTGGGAGGCCAAGGCGGGTGGATCATGAGGTCAGGAGATCGAGACCATCCTGGCTAACACGGTGAAACCCTGTCTCTACTAAAAATACAAAACAATTAGCCGGGCGTGGTGGCGGGTGCCTGTAGTCCCAGCTACTCAGGAGAGGCAGGAGAATGGCGTGAACCCGGGAGGCAGAGCTTGCAGTGAGCCAAGATTGCGCCACTGCACTCCAGCCTGGGCGACAGAGTGAGACTCCGTCTCAAAAAAAAAAAAAGGTATGAGGGCCCTATTCCCAAAACACCCACAATCTAACTGGAAAAATGACACAGGAAAAGAGGAACAAAAATATAAAATAGCAACACAATAATGTGGATGAATTACAAGGAGGGCTAGGTGTCAACTGGCCAAGTAGGTGAGGAAGAGGTGCCAGAATTTGGTTAGTGATGGGCTAAGTGTGGTAGCCCTAGGATTACATGCCTGTAATCCCAGTACTTTGGGAGGCTGAGGTGGGAGGATCACTTGAGTCTAGGAGCTCAAGCTCCTATATTGTCCAGCCTGGACAATATAATAAGATCCTGTCTATATTAAAAAAAAAATTTTTTTTTTGAGGCAGAGTTTTGCTCTTGTTGCCCAGGCTGGAGTACAATGGTGCGATCTCAGCTCACTGCAACCTCCGCCTCCTGGGTTCAAGAGATTCTCCTTCCTCAGCCTCCCAAGTAGCTGGGATTACAGGCATGTGCCATCATGCCTGGCTAATTTTTTTGTATTTTTAGTAGAGACGAGGTTTCACCATGTTGGTTTCACCAGGCTGGTTTCGAAGTCCTGACCTCAGGTGATCTGCCCACCTCAGCCTCCCAAAATGTTGGGATTTCAGGCGTGAGCCACCGTGCCTGGCCTATAAAATTAAAACATTAGCCAGATGTGGCGGTGCATAACTGTGGTCCCAACTACTCTGGAGGCTGAAGTGGAAGGATCACTTGAGCCCTTGAGGTTGAGGCTGCAGTGAGCTGTGACTGAGCCACTGCACTCCAGCCTGGGTGACAGAGTGAGACCCTGTTTCAAAAAAAAAAAAAAAAAGAATGTGGCTAGTGATGAGGGGAGTGAAGGGAGGGTCCTTGTAAGCTGAAAGCTTGGAGTTCAGGGGAAGAAATGATCTCTGAGCAACTATGCCTCATCCTCACTTCCCCTTATCCCATGGCAATCCCCAAGATGAGAAACCACCAGGGGGTTCTGGGGCAGGTGATTCAGTCAGCTAGCTGAAGCAGAGTGTGTTTCAGGGTCATTGTCCATGGGGCCCTGAATGTCAGGCGGAGCACAGGTTCTGTGGTCAGGGAGGACATCGAGGAACAACACATATCCACCGGGGCCTGTGGGGTCGGGGGGCGAGGGGAGGGAGAGCATCAGGTCAGATAGCTGAGGCATGTGGGGCTGAATACATAACTATATGGCCGGGCACGGAGGCTCATACCTGTGATCCCAGCATTGTAGGAGGCCGGGGTGGGCAGATCATGAGATCAGGAGTTGGAGACCAGCATGACCAACATGGTGAAACCTCATCTCTACTAAAAACACAAAAATTAGCCTGGCATGGTGGCACATGGCTGTAATCCCAGCTACTCAGGAGGCTGAGGCAGGAGAATCGCTTGAACCCAGGAGGCAGAAGTTGCAGTGAGCCAAGTTCGCGCCACGGCACTCCAGCCTGGGTGACAGAGCTAGACTCCGTCTCAAAAAGAAATGAAAAACAAAAAACATAAATACGTAAGTGACGGGTTGATGGGTGCAGCAAACCACTGTGGCACATGTTTACCTATGTAACAAACCTGCACGTTCTGCACATACATCCCGGAACTTAAAGTAAAATTTAAAAAATAAGAAATAAAAAGTAAAGGGCCCCTGAAGTCCTTGAGGAGAAGAGAATTATGGGGATCAGGAGCACGTTTCAGCAGGACCAGTTTGGATGGTATGTGTGGGAGAGATGGCAGAAAACAGGGGCTGCAGGTCAGCTGAGGTTTACACAGTAGTTCCCATCAGGCCCACATCAGCCTTAGACCATGTTGTGATGTGGTCATTGAACTTCCTCTCTGGGACTTTCTGTCTGTGGACTGTGCCACTGCTTCTTGTTTCAAATTTAAAGCTGAATATGGTCCAGGCAGGCCCCTTCCTTTACCCCTTGTTCTCAAAAGGAAGTCAGCACTTGGGGCACCATGAATTTAGAGGGACAGGTTGAGTGTGAGAGACACAGCATGAGCGACCAGAAGACCAGCGTATAATGTAGATGAGGAGGAGGAAGTTCCAGCAAAGTTTATTTATGGAAAAGCTTAAGTGATAGCCCAAGCTATTTAGCCTTTCCTCAGCCTGGAAGAAACTTCTCAGCAAACCCTTCTCACACAAAGGCCAGACAGAATCCCAGAGTTTTGTACCTTGGCCCACACTCTTGGTCTGAGTGCTAAACACGTGCTTCAGATTTCTGCCCTGGGTACTAAGGCAGAGGGCATCCCAATGGCAGGAAGGCAGAGTTCAAGGGGCTCAATCTGCAAAGAGACTGGTTAGACCCTCAGCACTGATGGCCATACAACTGGGGATCATGCTAGAGGGAGGGGGAAACAGGGAAGTGTAATGCTGGGGTGCTGGGTGGAACTGGACTGTGCAATTGGGCTTAGAATCTAGAAACTAACAGAGCTGGGCAGGTGGGAGAATCGGAGGAGGTGGTGGTCGCAGTGTGGGAAGGTGGGGCTGGAAATTGAGGAGGATTGAGGAGGGAGTGGTGGATGTTAGAAGCTGGCAAAGTGTTGGGCTTTTTCTGAAAGATAACCTACAAAGGAGGAGCACAGATTTTTTTTTTTTTTTTTTTGAGACAGGGTCTCACTCTGGTTGGCATGCAGTGGCATGATCTTGGCTCACCCCTCCCACCTTAGCCTCCTAAGTGTCTGGGACTAAGGCATGCACCACCACGCCTGGCTGATATTTTGTATTTTTAGTAGAAATGGGGTTTGGTCATGTTGCCAGGCTGGTCTGGAACTCCTGGGCTCAAGTGATCCTCCCGCCTTGGTCTCCCAGACTGCTGGGATTACAGGCATGAGCCACCGTGACAAACATCTTTAAAGAGCCACATCAGGGCCGGGCGCGGTGGCTCAAGCCTGTAATCCCAGCACTTTGGGAGGCCGAGATGGGCGGATCACGAGGTCAGGAGATCGAGACCATCCTGGCTAACATGTTGAAACCCCGTCTTTACTAAAAAATACAAAAAACTAGCCGGGCGAGGTGGCGGGCGCCTGTAGTCCCAGCTACTAGGGAGGCTGAGGCAGGAGAATGGCGTAAAAACCCGGGAGGCGGAGCTTGCAGTGAGCTGAGATCCGGCCACCGCACTCCACCCTGGGTGACACAGCGAGACTCCGTCTCAAAAAAAAAAAGAAAAAAAAAAAAAAAAAAAAAAAAGAGCCACATCAAGCTGGGTGCAGTGGCTCACGCCTGGGCAACATGTCGAAACCCCATCTCTACTAAAAATACAATTAGCCAGGTGTGGTGGTGTGTGCCTGTAGTCCCAGATACCTGGGAGGCTAAGATGGGAGGATCTTGTGAGCCCAGGAGGTCAAGGTTACAATGAGCCGTGATGGAGTCACTGCACTCCAGCCTGGGAAATAAAATGAGACCCTGCCTCAAAAAACAAACAAAAAAAAGAAGTCTAGACCCAGACCAGAAACACCATTTGACCCAGCGATCCCATTACTGGGTATATACCCAAGGGCATATAAATCATTCTATTATAAAAATACATGCACATGTATGTTTATTGCAGCACTATTCACAATAGCAAAGACATGGAACCAACCCAAATACATGGAATACTATGCAGCCATTAAAAGGAATGAGATCATGTCCTCTGTAGGGACATGGATGAAGCTGGAAGCCATTATCCTCAGCAAACTAACACAGGAACAGAAAACCAAACACCACATATTCTCACTCATAAGTGGGGGCTGAAAACAATGAGAACACATGGACACAGGGAGGGGAACAACACACACTGGGGCCTGTGGGGGCGGGGTGGCGAGGGGAGAGAAAGCATCAGGTCAAATAGTTAAGGCATGTGGGGCTTAATACCTAGGTGTTGGGTTGATGGGCAGCAAACCACATGGCACACATTTACCTATGTAACAAATCTGCACATTCTGCACATGTATCCCAGAACTTAAAATTAAATTAAATTAAAATTTAAAAAAAGAGCCACACTGGGATCCTGCAAGAGCACAGCCATCTCTTTGCCCTTCCCAACTTCCCACAGGCTTTCCATCTTATTCAGGAGCACCAACCCGAAGTCCAGGAGAAAGACCCTAAGACCCTAGCCAGAACCATGTGTAGGACAAAATAAATCGTGATAAAGGGGGTGGGGCAGGACCCCAGTACCCTGGAACCCGTCTCTGACCAGCCTTGGTTCCAGGGAGCCTGGTCAGAGCTTGGGGCAGGGGGTTGAAGAGCCTTGGTGGAAGGGGTGCTTTCTCTTACCTCTGTCCCAGTTTTGCCCTTCCTCTCCTCTGTCCTGGTCTACTTCTCCCATCAGCTGCCCCACAACCCTCTCCTCCCTGCCTCTCCAGTCTGCATCAGTATCTCAGGGCAACAGGAAAACACCATCCTCCAAACACAGGTCCTAGGGTCCCAGGGTAATGTGTGGAAGGGGGCGGTGCTGACAATGAGGTCCGTATTATTTCGTATTTACCTAAAAGTTCAAGAAGTCCTTGCTGACATTCTTGCTTGAGGCCCAGCATTTAAACTTAGTCACTGCCCAGAGCCCTTGTTTTAGGAAAGAATGAGATGGTCCCTGTTGCATAACCCAGAACTGGATGGGTGTGGGTTGCCGAAGGAAACAGTCCCTCTTCCTTTCTCTTGTGAGGCCTGGCTAGGAGTGCCTGGGATGGGCGGGACACTGCCTAGGGAAGGTGGGTGGGGAGCGGTGGAAGCCGACCCTTGCAGCGAAGGTAGACAAGTAAGCAGGCAAAGATGCTCAGAGTAGTCCCTCCCCCGAAGCCCCCTGGGCACAAGACAGTCTGATGAATCTAGAAAACCCCATGGATGACTGGGAGGGAAGGAGACGGATTCTGGGAGAGGAGAGGAATGGAGGAGCGAGCTTACCTGAAGGATGGGGATGGGAAGGGGGGTGGGGTCTGCTCTCTGGCCACTGTCCCCAAGAGCATCCAGAATACGAGTTCCTCTATTTCTGTCCCTCTCTAGTTTCAACCGGCCAATTTTCCCCCTTTCCCTGCCTCCCAGCGAGTTCTCACCCCGCACACAGCCCTCTCCAATTCTTTCAGACTCCGCATGCGCCCACCACAATGCTAGGGTCTCCTACGGTTCATTTAAGGTGTATCCCTCCCTGCCTCCCGGCCCTTCCCCCTGTTGGCTTACCCCAGTCTGGCTCCCCTCGGGCCCCTTTTCTCCTTAGTCACATCTCAGGGGTGCTTTCTCTTACCCCTTTCCCAATTTTGCCCTTCCTCTCCTCTGCCCTGGTCTACTTCTCCCATCAGCAGAATTTCCCAAGACCCCGTAATCCACCCTCTCCATCTTTTCTCTGTCCCTCCACATTTGCCCACTCCTCTCGTGATCCACACACACCATCTCTTCTCAGTTCCCTTTCAGCCCCCATCTTCTCACTCCCCACCGGGTCCCTGCATGCCCCTCGTCTTCCTACATAAACACACTAAATGGATTGCACTCCAGTCCTCCCCTTCTTCCGCTCCTCCCCACCCTCCAGTCCCTCCAGCCAGCTGTACAGCTCCCAAATTCCAGGCCGAGATTCCCGGGAACAAAGCAAGAAAAATCAGAGCAATTTGGGAAGTAAACAGAAACTGCAAAGGGAGGGGGAAAGAGGAGTGGGGAGGACCCAGGTTGGGGGGGGCCTTCCCCAGTCCCACCCAGTTTAGGGAATGCCCCTGCCCTCTCCCCCACCCCCCCTTCACCTGGCTCTTAAAGGGCCCGGCCCCTGGCCGGCGGCTACTTAAGACAGAGGGGCGGCGGCGGGCAGCAGCTGCGCTGCGACTGCTCTGGAAGGAGAGGACGGGGCACAAACCCTGACCATGACCCCCTACAGGCTGCTGCCGCCGCTGCTGCTGCTAGCTCTGCTGCTCGCTGCCAGCCCAGGAGGCGCCTTGGCGCGGTGCCCAGGCTGCGGGCAAGGGGTGCAAGCGGGTTGTCCAGGGGGCTGCGTGGAGGAAGAGGATGGGGGGTCGCCAGCGCAGGGCTGCGCGGAAGCTGAGGGCTGTCTCAGGAGGGAGGGGCAGGAGTGCGGGGTCTACACCCCTAACTGCGCCCTAGGACTGCAGTGCCATCCGCCCGAGGACGACGAGGCGCCTTTGCGGGCGCTGCTGCTCGGCCGAGGCCGCTGCCTTCCGGCCCGCGCGCCCGCGGGTGAGTCCGCGCCCCGCCCCTGCCCCGCCCACGTGAGACCCGCGTCCTCCAGGCAGGGTCCTGGGGAGACGAGAGTGGGTGGCCCTGCAAGCCTTTGCGCCCTGACCCTTGACGCTTCCGACTTTGGGGGGCACATTTGTGTGGGGGAGAAGGGGCAAGTGCAGGAAGCTGGGGTGCGGCCAGGGGACTTGGGGATACAGCAGAAAGTGTCTGCGCTCTCGGTCTTTTTTGCTCCGTTTATTTTCCCTTGATGTAGTGTGTGTGCAAGTGGGAACTTGGGGACGGCAGGGGGAGAAATGGAGGGTTTTAGGGCCATCCCATGTGCTCCAGCAGGCCCAGCTCCTACAACCCTAGACGGCAAGCTGGGGAAAGGACACAAATGTTGTTTTCAGCTTCCACTTTGAGAAAGAGGGAAGGGAACCCCAGACTCCGAAATTCTGCACACACTGAGAAATGGCTCGTTTCCTCCTAATACGGGTATTCGAAGCACCTAAACAGGAGGGGTCTAGAACCGAAGAGGCCCCAAATCCAAAGTTGTATTAGACTTGAGTAGGGACTGAGGGCAGGCTAGGGCGTAGGGTGGGGGAGAGGGGAGAAAGAGTGGGGGAAAGAGGGAATCTGCCAAATCAGGGTTATGATTTAAACCTGCTCAGAACTGTTCACCCATCCTACCCCACCCTGCTCCAGGGAGGAGAGCAGAAGCTGAGTCACTGGGTGGGTGGGACAGAAGTGAATCAGCACTGAAAACATGGGGGGCAGCAGGGAGATGGGGAGGACAGGAAATGCAAACTGCGCATCCCAGAGTCTCTGGGTTCCTTCCTCTGGAGGGGATGGAGAATTCACTTGGAGTTTCTTTCAGTCCCAAATGCTTCAGTGCAGGCTTCTGGGGGTCCTCCTAGAAGGTGGTCTGGGTGGATGAGAGAAGGCAGTTTGGAACTACATGGTTAGGTGCTAAATGTAGGGAATGAAGGACAAGGTCTGGGGAGGGGCGGGCATCCTGAGGAAGAAGGATCAGACTCAGGGTTGCAGGGGAAATGTCTCCTGGGTTGTGAGTGGTAATTGGGAGCTTATCTTTGGGCACAGAGGGAGAGACAGGATCCCTTCAGGGGTTCTGATATCTTATTAGATATTAGGCAAATTCCAAGCAGTACATGCTCCCCTTTCTGCCTTTTCCTATCCCTGACTTATTTCCTCACCCCTTCCCAGTCCTGAGCTCTCCCCGGACCCTCCGGAAACTTTCTCCAGAGCCAGGAGCAACCTGCAGATTGGAAGCCCCTCATTCCCTGCACCTTCTTAATCTGCCCTCAGCCTATCTTGGTTAAGGGTTGAATCCATGTGCTCCTGGGACCACTGGGGTTGAGCTGGCCTGGATCACAGGGTATCAGAAGGGAGAGGTTCCCACTGCAGTGCCCCAGAAGTAACCACATCTCAGGCCTGGGAGGGGTGGGTTGAGTCACAGCAAGGTCACAGCAGGGACACACATTCCATTTGGGTCCCTGTTGGCCCCCCTCCTACATCCGTTGCTCTCTGCCCCAGCTCCCTGGCTTCGTGCGCCCCCTTCTGGCCTCTGGTGGAACAGCCAGGTCTTTTCATCCAAAGCCCAAAGCCCTGAATAGTCCTTTGCATTTGTTCTCCATTTTTCATTTATTTTATTATTTATTGTAATTCATTAATTTATTTTTAAATTAATTAATTTTTAAAATATATTTATTTATTTATGTTGAGACAGTCTCACTCTATTGCCCAGGCTGGGGTGTAGTGGTCCAGTGTCTCACTGCAACCTCCACTCCCCCAGGTTCACGCCATTCTCCTGTCTCAGCCTCCGGAGTAGCTGGGACTACAGGCACCTGCCACCACGCCAGGCTAATTTTTGTATTTTTAGTAGAGACGGGGTTTCACCATGTTGGCCAGATGGTCTCAATCTCCTGACCTCAAGTGATCTGCCCAACTTGGCCTCCCAAAGTGCTAGGATAACAGGCACGAGCCACCGAGCCCAGCCAATAATTTATTTATTTTTGAGACAGGGTCTCACTCTGTTGTCCAGGCTGGAGTGCAGTAGCACAATCATGGCTCACTGCAGTCTTGACTTCTGGGGCTCAAGCAGTCCTCCTGCCTCAGCCTCTAATGTAGCTGGGACTACAGGTGCATGTCACCACACCTTGGTAATTAAAAAAATTTTTTTGTAGAGATGAGGTTCTCATTATGTTGCCCAGGCTGGTCTCAAACTCCTGGGCTCGAGCAATCCAATCTTCCCACCTCTGCATCTCAAAGTGCTAGGATAACAGGCATGAGCCATTGCACCCATCCTCATTTTCCATTTTTGCTTTCCAAAATGCATCTCCCTTATAAGCCTTAAGCTCACTATGGGGAATACTGGGGAATATTGTCAGGAAAAGTAATGTAACTATTTGTCAGAGAAAGAAACTAGGGCCAGCATCATGCAACAATGGGGCATAAGGCCCTCCCTTCCTTACTTCAGCAGGTGATGTGGGCAAGGCCCTTCTCCACATGGCTCTGGCTGATTTCTGGCCTCTCCTTCTCCTATTCCTCCACAGTTGCAGAGGAGAATCCTAAGGAGAGTAAACTCCAAGCAGGCACTGGCCGCCCACAGGATGCGAACCGCAGAAACCAACAGAAGAATCCAGGCACCTCTACCACACCCTCCCAGCCCAATTCTGCAGGTGTCCAAGACACTGAGATGGTGCGTTTGGAGCTGGTAGAGAGCAGGAGGGGTGGGAAGCCCTGGAGACTGCCATCTGAGACTGCTCCCTTGGGCTTGGAGATGGCTCCATTGTCGGTCCTGGGTGCTTGCCTGGTGGGCCAGAAGGTTGGAACGGGGAACTGGGCTGGAGCGGTTCTAAGCTGTCTGCTCTCCCTCCCCCAGGGCCCATGCCGTAGACATCTGGACTCAGTGCTGCAGCAACTCCAGACTGAGGTCTACCGAGGGGCTCAAACGCTCTACGTGCCCAACTGTGACCATCGAGGCTTCTACCGGAAGCGACAGGTGAGGCTATTTTTCTTCTCCCCCTGCTCCAGTAGAAGGCTCCTGCCAGGGAGTGGGGACAATGGGGCTTGCAAAGCTGCATAAATAAGACACTGCCCCATCTTTAAGGATCTTCCAACTGTAGGAGAACATAGAGAATAATATAATTTGTTATACAAACTTAGAGAATAATCAACCACACACTGTGGGAGAAAACCTACTGAAGGAATGGCCTAACTCAGTGGCTCTCGAACTTGAGGCATCGGAATCCTTCGGAGGGCTTATACCACACAGATGGCTGAGCCCCACCAGCAGCCTTCCTGATTCAGGAGGTGTGGGGTGGGGCCTGACAATGCATTTCTTTTTTTTTTTTTTTTTTTTTTGAGACAGAGTCTCGCTCTGTGGCCCAGGCTGGAGTGCAGTGGCCAGATCTCAGCTCACTGCAAGCTCCGCCTCCCAGGTTCATGCCATTCTCCTGCCTCAGCCTCCCGAGTAGCTGGGACTACAGGCGCCCGCCACCTCGCCCGGCTAGTTTTTTGTATTTTTTAGTAGAGACGGGGTTTCACCGTGTCAGCCAGGATGGTCTCGATCTCCTGACCTCGTGATCCGCCTGTCTCGGCCTCCCAAAGTGCTGGGATTACAGGCTTGAGCCACCGCGCCCGGCCGACAATGCATTTCTAACATGTTCCCTGGTGATCCGGATTTGGGAACGCCACTTTGAAAACTACTGTTCCAGGCTAGCAGAATGCACACAATTTATTGTTGAAGAGGGGGAACTAAAGAGAGGGAACCCTGGGCCGGGCGCGGTGGCTCATGCCTGTAATCCCAGCACTTTGGGAGGCCAAGGTGGGTGGATCACGAGGTCAGGAGTTGAAGACCAGCCTGAATAACATGGTGAAACCCCGTCTTTATTAAAAATTACAAAAATTAGCCGGGCGTGGTGCTGCGCACCTGTAATCCCAGCTACTCGGGAAGCTGAGGCAGGAGAATTGCTTGAACTTGAGAGGTGGAGGCTGCAGTGAGCGGAGATTATGCCATTGCACTCTAGCCAGGGCAACAGAGCAAAACTCTATCTCAAAAAAAAAAAAGAGAGAGAGAGAGAGGGAACCCAGTGACCCTTGCTGTCCCAAGGGGACCCTCAGGTGTTTTTGCATCCTCAGACTCAGACATCCCCTCTCATTCTCCTGCTGGAAGCCTCTGGTCTCAACCCTGACCTGTGTGCCTCTCTCTCCAGTGCCGCTCCTCCCAGGGGCAGCGCCGAGGTCCCTGTTGGTGTGTGGATCGTATGGGCAAGCCCCTGCCAGGGTCTCCAGATGGCAATGGAAGCTCCTCCTGCCCCACTGGGAGCAGCGGCTAAAGCTGGGGAATAGAGGGGCTGCAGGGCCACTGGAAGGAACATGGAGCTGTCATCACTCAACAAAAAACTCAAGGCCCACGATCCACTTTCAGGCCCTGCCCCATGGGCCCCCTCACCCCTGGGCCTTTACACATGCAGTTGGAAACAGTGTTGGTGTTGGCTGGGGTGTCAATAAAGCTGTGCTTGGGGTCGCTGGCTTGTGTCTCTGTGTCTACCTCTCACAATTCTGGAGCCCCTGGCCCTCTCTTTACCCCACTACAGTTCACTCACAGCATTTCTTTCCTGTGGATACCTTTAGTCCTTCCTGTGACAGCCAGGCAGAAGCTTCAAGCCATCAAGCTTCACAGAGCTGCCCACCAGGAGCTGGGAGTGGGAAGGGGAGACACTGAGATCATGGCCTTAATCTGAAGTTGTGACCTTGTTTCTAACATTGATCTTTGGACATAAGGGGAGGGGAAGGATTAATAGTTAATCCCAGCAGGAACCCAGCAAAGAGGAACTCTCAAAGCACGTACCCTTCTGTTACTTCCTACTAAAAAAAGAAGGAAATTATTACTAATATATGAGCTCATCCCATGGCCCTGAACCATGTGATTTTACCTGGACTACCTCATTTTGAGCTTACAATAAGCTTGTGATATAGGGATTTTTGCCCCCATTTTTCAGAGGAGGACACTGTGGCTTGAAATTTGGAGTCACTTGCCTGAAATTATAGAGCTGGTAAATGACAGAGGGAGGTTTGCATCCGGTTCTTCCGTATGTGACAACACCTGATATTCCTTAGGTGCTTAATACGTGTTTGTTTAGCCTCCTTTCTGCCTACATGCTCACCCAAGCAGGTGTCAGGAAGCGCAGATGTTCAGGGGCCCTGGCACTCAGCCTTTCCTGGAGGGGTCCCAGCTCCATGAGTAGCACGGTGCTAACCCCATCAGAATATTACCACATGCATCAGTCACACACCTTGTGGTGAAAGGGAGCTGAACGCACTGATACATGAAGACATTTCTGACTCCTCCCTGACCTTCAGCCTGCTGGGAGAGACTGAAGGCCAGCCATGCTAGGTGACAAGCTTCTGAGAGGCAAAGTTCCCCTCCCCGCGACGTACCCAGCCACTATTCCTGTGTGTGTGGGGAGGGGGTGGATAGCACCCTTGGAGCTGGGCATCTGGATGATGGTTGGGGTGTTAGGGGGATGTGGCCATCCCTGGAACAGACAGCAGAGTGAGGCCTGAATCTGAGAAGCTCTGCCCTCCGGATCAGATAACCTATCGGGCTCCTAGAGGCCCCCTCCTCCTGAAAGGACTTTAGTCTTTGGAGCTGTCACCTGAGCTGAGTGGGACAAGAGTTCTGCAGGGCAGGCCACGCTGCAAAGGAAGGAGGCAACACAGGCAAGGGCTGCCTGCTGCCCACTGGAGACCGCTCCATGGAGCCAGGCGGGGCCCGTCTGCGTCTGCAGAGGACAGAAGGGCCGGGAGGGGAGCGGGAACACCAACCCTGCAGAGATGGTGAGCCGGCCTCGCCCTCAGGGGGCACAGAAGGCACCAGCGGGTGGTGGGGCAAGAGGGGAGAGATGCGCTATGGAGAGAAGGCTCCAACTGCCTGATGCCAATCCTTCCTGCTGTCCAGAGAGGCCAAGGAAGGCAGACCCTGGCCTCAGCCCTGAGCCACCCAGCTGGGAGATGGAACAGAAAAGAGCTACGTCAGAGCTGTGGCCTGGCCTTATCTTTCTGACTCTTTAGCCCCAGAGGGTGAACGGAGTAGCTTCCCATTCCCTGAGTGCCCTGTTCCCAGTAATGTCACCAGGCCCCCTGCTTGCCTATGGCCGCCTCACCACTGGCAACAGCAACTTCCCCTTCTAGTAGCCCCACCCATGATACTAGATATTGGCTGGTTGGGGTGAGGGTGGCTGCTGAGCACACAAAGCATTTCCTGAACACAGGATGCCTCTGGGTCTGCAGAACCCCAACTCCTCCTGTTGACTGTGCCTTTGATCACTCCTCCCAGGAAACACTGAGACGCACAGAGCCCCGGACTTGGTGAAATGGACCCGTCACATGGAGGTGAGGGGCGTCAGAGGTCAAGTGGACAGATGCTTGGTCGCAGGAGGCAGGAGTGAGGCTTGGTGATAAAGATGACTTGTTTTGGTTTTTGTTTTTTGTTTTGAGTCAAAGTCTTGCTCTGTCGCTCAGGCTGGAGTGCATCAGCACAATCTCAGCTCACTGCAACCTCTGCCTCCCAGGTTCAAGTGAGTAGCTGGGACTACAGATGAGTGCCACCAGGTGTGGCTAAATTTTTTTTTTTTTTTTTTTTTTTTGTATATTTAGTAGAGACAGGGTTTCACCATATTGGCCAGGCTGGTCTTGAACTCCTGACCTCAAGTGATCCACCTGCCTTGGCCTCCCAAATTGCTGGGATTACAGGCGTGAGCCACGGTGCCCAGCCTGATGACTTGTTCCTGGTACAAAGATCAGGTTAGAATTAAGGGTAAAGATGTAGGGGTTTGAAGCACAGGTCCCGAGGGTCATTGAAAGCCAGTAGATAGAGTCTTCCTGCTAGTGTGGCTGGAGGACAGGGGTGAGGACTGACAATCAGAGGTGACCAGGCTGGAATTCAGACCCAGGGAGGGGAAGCCTTGCTCCTGCTGTCACTCCCTGATCCTTACTGATGCCCCGGGAAGCCAGAAGGAGATCAACTCTGGGCAGGAATCATGGCTTGTTCATCTTTTTACCACAGCACTTAGCATTGTGGGGTCCTACCCCACCAGCAGACCCATCACCACCCCACCAATGCCTGCCCTTCCCCCCACAGGGCTGCCACTGCTGACCACTGATCCCCCATCCCTGCCGACCCCCCAGGTTTTTTTTTTGTTTTTTTTTAAAGCACTATGCCTGGCATAGGTAGAAACTCGGTGAATGTCTGGTAAATGAAAGGATGGCTGACTGGAGGGACAGTGGGCTCTGCCCTGGCTTTGTCCCACAGGCTGTGAAGGCACAATTGCTGGAGCAAGTGCAGGGACAACTGAGGGAGCTGCTGGATCGGGCCATGTGGGAGGCTATACAATCCTACCCATCTCAAGACAAACCTCCGCCCCTGCCTCCCCCAGATTCCTTGAGTAGGTGAGTCTAGGGAGCAGCTGCGCAGGCTCCTCTGTAGCAATGATCATGAGCTATCACATGATGTGCCCTTGCCAGCCTTGGCAGGACTGCGACTCCAGCCTTCCCTCTTCCCTACTTATCTTGTCTTCCTAACACTGGCCTCCACCTACTGGGCCTCACTCTGCCCTGGCCCTGACCTTCCACCCGGTCCTGCCCTCTGGCCCTAGCCCTGGCCTCTCCCTACCACTCCCCTTGGCTCCCAAGTATTGACCTTCTGCATGGCCCTGCCCTCTGCCCACTGACTTCTTCCTGACCCTGAACAAACATCTCAATTCAGGACCCAGGAGCCATCCCCGGGGAAACAGAAAGTTTTCATCATCCGCAAGTCCCTGCTTGAGTAAGTCGGGTGATGACAAGTAATGGGAGGAAAAGAAAGGGCTTTGGCTGGGGGTCACGGTACCTCATTTCTCATCCTCAGGCTCTAGGTGGTTTGTGGGGAGGACTTGGAAAGGGTTTCTAAGGTGCAGGTCCCCTATTTGCCCTGGGCGTGGTTGTGGAAGAAAGGCCTTTAGCTGGAAGTTCTGGATCGTTAGGCCCCATGCCTCATATGTACAGTGTCTGAGCTAGTTCACACCACCCTGAGGACCCTCCCACACTGACCTTCAGGCCCCTGTCCCTCCAGTGAGCTGATGGAGGTGCAGCATTTCCGCACCATCTACCACATGTTCATCGCTGGCCTGTGTGTCTTCATCATCAGCACCCTGGCCATCGACTTCATTGATGAGGGCAGGTAGGTCCCCTTCCCACCTGGGACAGGCACACCTATCTGATCAGACCCTCTGGGTCCTCAGTGCCCCACTTGCCCTTGGGGCAAGTGGACACAGGTCCCCCTTTTGGTTATTGGACATGTACCAACTTTGCTCCCAACAACCTTCCCACCCGAAACACTCTCTAGGATCCCTTCCTTCCCCAGCCTTGGTTGGCCCTTGGTCTGTCCTCCCAGGGCCAGTCACTCTCAAATGCTTCTCAATGACACCTTGCCCTGAGGCAGATGTGTGTGTGTGCACACATGCACACCCATACACACTCCTTTCCCAGTCAGTTCTATTCAAGTAACCTCCATTGAGCACCTCCCGAGTACCAGTCCTAGTGTTCAGAGAAATGAGGGGGCAGACCCCACTCCTGTTTGTGAGGCACTCCCAGTCTTGTGGGGAAGACAGACATGTACCCAAGTGCCTGGGTGGGTCATTTCCCCCACAGAGCACCCCACCCAACTGTGAGGATGAGCTTCAGAGAGCTGTATAACCTGGGGGTCTATGTTTTCAGGACTCCCACCATTCCCAGACCAAACTGAGGGTTGGGGCTGCTATTTCTTGTGGCCCAATAACGAGATGCAGATGAACTGGGGAGGAAGAGAGTTTTTATTTCTATAACTGGTTACAGGGAGAAGGCCTGTAAATTATCACTAGGCCAACTAAAAATTGCAATTTCCAGAGCATATATACCTTCTAAGCTATATGTCTACGTGTAAGTGTGCATTCATCTAAAGACATAAGTGATTAACTTCTTTTAATCTATAACTAAGGTCTGAGTCTTGAAGACCTTCTTCTGGAGCCTCAGTAAGTTGACTTAATCTAAATGGGTCCAGGTGCTGGGGTGATTACCCTTCTCTTGTCTCCTGCTAAATCATGGAGGTTTGAAGAGCTTCTTCAGACCCCCAGTAAAACTTGTTTAATCATGCTTTGAGGTTCAGGAAAGGCCTAGGCAAAACTCTTGGTGGGCTTTTGTTACATTCCGGCCTTTGTCTAAGGGCACTGGCTTTTAATATTTAACTTAACCACTCAGCCAGTACTGAAACAGTTGTTATGGAGGCCTGTGTTAGTGAAACCTGGCCTGCCACAGCCCCTCTCCCTATGTCAGGCTTGGGAAGCAATAACAAAAACAGGACCAAGGATCCACAGGTTCAGCAACAGCATTGCCTTTTGGTAAAATTTTTGTTGTTAGTTCTGTAAGTATTAAAAGGGTAAAATCTACCGCTAGGTTTGCATAAGAAAAAACAAATTAAAAAAATTAAAAATGATAAAATCTCAGTAAAAAGCTCAAATACATGTTTTCCTGTAAAGGGGGTCCTTCTTGACCACCTCCTTCAATCCCACACTGCTCTCGGAGGATTTTAAACAGTTTCTGACTGGGCGCAGTGGCTCACGCCTGTAATCCCAGCAATTTGGGAGGCCAAGGCAGGCGGATCACTTGAGGTCAGGAATTCAAGACCATCCTGGCCAATATGATGAAACCCTGTCTCTACTGGGGAAAAAAAAAAAAAAAAATATATATATATATATATATACACACACACACACACACACACACACACACACACACGAATTAGCCAGTCGTGGTGGTGCAAGCCTATAGTCCCAGCTATTCAGGAGGCTGAGGCAGGATAATTACTTCAACCCGGGAGGCGGAGGTTGCAGTGACCAGAGATTGCACCACTGCACTCCAGCCTGGGTGACAGAGCAAAACTCTGTCTCTAAAAAAGAAAACAGTTTCTGAGTTTCCCTCCAGAGCATTTTCCATGCATTGACATTCAGTACCAAAGATAGGTACATTGTGGAGGTTTCACATAAATAAGAAACTGTACCTATTATTGTGTAATTTGCTTTTACTCACTAACAATTTATTTTAGGCATCTTTTCATGTTAGTCCATTGGTTTGAAGGACTGCAGAGTATGGAGGTGTCAGATTTGTTCACTTAGTCCTTTACTAATGGACACTTAAGTTGTTTTGTTTTTCCCCTTAACAAACCACACACTCTTAACCTAGGCTAACAAAACACTGAACAACCGGCATCCTATTAGCTCCAACCTACAACAGACGCTCCAAAGGAACAAAACTAAGTCAGTCAGTCTAGTTACCTCATATCCTAACATGTGTTGTATATAGAGTACTGAGCCCTTAGCAACGCCATGAAACCAGAGAGGGCTCTCAAGGTCATTTAGAATCAAACTCATGCCATGACTAAGTCTCCTGGAGCAACGCCCTGTGCCACAGAGGTGCCGTCTTGAACACCTCCAGAGATGGGGAGCTCACAACCTGATCAAGATACCTCAGTTCATCTTCCAGGAGCTCGGACTGAAGAGGAAGGGGACAAGAATGGACTTCACTTGTCTACTTTGTCTCTCCTCCCCACTCCAAGGCTGCTGCTGGAGTTTGACCTACTGATCTTCAGCTTCGGACAGCTGCCGTTGGCGCTGGTGACCTGGGTGCCCATGTTTCTGTCCACCCTGCTGGCGCCGTACCAGGCCCTGCGGTTGTGGGCCAGGCCGGGGGCCAGGGGTACCTGGACGCTGGGGGCGGGCCTGGGCTGCGCGCTGCTAGCTGCTCACGCCCTGGTGCTCTGCGCACTGCCAGTCCACGTGGCCGTGGAGCATCAGCTCCCGCCGGCCTCCCGTTGTGTCCTGGTCTTCGAGCAGGTGAGGGCTGAGCCCTGCTGGGGGACAGGAAGGAACGGGTGGGCGGGGCCATCTCAGCAGAGGGGAGTCCCCCAAAGAGGGGGCAGGGCCCACGAGAGGGAGGGCAGAGACTGCATTGGCAGAGGCGGAGCTAGTTACCAGGGGCGGAGTCCCTTACCAGGGATTTGGGGAACCTGCAGGCTGGAAGGCAAACAGTGTGACACCGCCATCACAGGAGGTTGACCGGAAGACTCCGCTCTGGCCTCTTATCCCAGCAACCTTCATTCATCCCAGCATATGTTAGGCTATACAGCCATCAAACAAAAAGAAAAAATATGGACTCTGACCAGACAGATCTTACACTCTGCCTGCCTCTCAGAGGTAACCCAGAGCACAGAGAGGTTAAGCGATTTGCTTAAAGCCACACAGCAACTTGGCCTCCCTTCCACTCTGCCACAGGTTAGGTTCCTGATGAAAAGCTACTCCTTCCTGAGAGAGGCTGTGCCTGGGACCCTTTGTGCCAGAAGAGGTGAGGCCCGGTTGTGAACTCAGTCCTCTTGACTGACTGAACGAAGCCAGCAGGTGCAGGATCCTGATAAAATCCCTGCCTTCCTAAGCCCAGGTTGCCCACCAGGCACAGCCCCGGCCTCCAGCTGGGCTCTGTGGGCTTTCATCGATAGGCGTTCTCAGCTCCTGCCTCTGACAGATGGCACCTCTTGTTACCCAGGACTTCTGGCACTTTCCTATTTCCTATTTCCAGGCCCAGCCTGTCACCCAGGCTTTGTTGTTCCATTTATAGAGCACATTCAGTGTATATTTAGCATCATTCTTAAGGGCCCTAGAATTTTTGGAATGACAACTTGGCACTGGCTCCAACTTAAATCACCAGCTGCATTAGCCCTTAACAAGAGCCCTTAAAGTCACCAGGTGCAGGCTGAGCACAGTGGCTCACACTGGTAATCCCAGCACTCTGGGACACTGAGATGGGAGGATTGTTTGAGCCCAGGAGTTCAAGACCAGCTTGAGCAACATAGTGAGATGGGGTCTCACTTCAAAAAACTTTTAAAAATTAGCCAGGTGCGGTGGCTAATGCCTGTGGTCCCAGCTGTGTGGAAAGCTGAGGTGGGAAGATTACTTGAGTCCGGGAGGCGGAGGCTGCAGTGAGCCATGACTGTGTCACTGTACTCCAGCCTGGGCAACAGAGTGAGATCAAGTCTCAAAAAAAACAAAAAAAAAGTGAGAGACATGCAACTCTTTCTTTCACTCACTTGAACACTTAAAGACCATTTCAAGGTTATTAATTGGCCTAATTTCAATTTCAATTTTTTTTTTTTTTTTTTTTTTTTTGAGATGGAATCTTGCCTTGTTTCCCAGGCTGGAGTGCAATGGCGCAGTCTTGGCTCACTGCAGCCTCCACCTTCTGGGTTCAAGCGATTCTCCTGCCTCAGCTTCCTGAGTAGCTGGGATTATAGGTGTGCATCAACACACCCAGCTAATTTTTTTGTATTTTTAGTAGAGACAGGGTTTCATCATGTTGGCCAGGGTGGTCTCGAACTCCTGACATCCAGTGATCCACCCATCTCAGCCTCCCAAAGTTCTGGGATTACAGGCATGAGCCACCATGCCCAGCCAATTTTTTTTTTTTTTTTTTTTTTTTTTTTTTTTTTTTTTTTTTAGAGACAGGGTCTTGCTATGTTGCCCAGGCTGGTCTTGAACTCCTGGGCTTAAGCAATCCTCCTGCCTTGGCCTCCCAAAGTGTTGGGATTACAGGAGTGAGTCACTGAGCCTGGCCCCTAACTTCAATATTGTTGTATCTCAGAGAATAGGAAGGCTCGAGGAGAACAGAAGAGATGGGAGAATGGCCGGTCAGTGCAGTAGTCAGAACACACACAGAATTTGTCAGTTAAGTTTGCTCTCTTATTTAAGTGTGTTTCATGATGCCCTAAAACAATTACAATAGTAACATTAAAAATCACTGATCACAGTGATTTTTGCTCAGGTGAGAAGATGGGGTAGAAGGGTAGACCTGTGACTCATGGTGGTGGAGAGGGGACATTTCTGGGAGGCCTGGGGAGGCAGTGGAAGGGTGGTGCCAAGGGAAGAGGAGGCCAGTGCTGGGCCAGAGGTCCAATGCCACCGGCAGCTGCCAGTGTCCCTCTCCAGTTAGGTGTCCCCATGCCCCCTCCAGGCCCTGGGCTGTGTGTTCTATGCCTGTGCACCATACCACATATAATAAAAAGAAGAAAGTTATAAATATTTCAGGAATTGCCAAAATGTGACACAGTGGCATGAAGTGAGCACTTGCCGCTGGAAAAAGTGGCACTGATAGGCTTGTCTCTTGCAGGCTTGCCACAAACTTTCAATTTGTAAAAGAGGCAATATCTGGGAAGTGCAGTAAAACAAGATGTACCTGTATTAGGAAGTCCAGACAGAAGGGGAAGGAGAATGGGTTGTCGAACGTGTAGGTACCAAATGAAGCTCTGGCCACAGCAGGCCCTGCACTGGAAGATAGGGTGCCTGAAATGAAAACAGAAGAGATGGTGTTAAAGAGCCAGTTCCACTCCTGCCCAGCTTAGCTCCCCCAGCCTGCATCTAGGTCCTACATCCAGCTCCTTGCTTATCCCCCACCCCCACCCTATCCATTTCTCCACTCACCAGTCCCACTACCCTTCCCCAGCAGCCCCCTCACCTCTGCCCTCTGCCCTTCCCCTTACTAATCCACCTCTCTCATTCCTCCCCAGGTGAGGGGATCCAGGTCCCCAGTTTCTCCAGCTACCTCTACTTCCTCTTCTGCCCAACACTCATCTACAGGGAGACTTACCCCAGGTAAGACCCTGCACCCCTTCCCCACATGCCCAGGCCCACAGGAACCTTATCCTTCTACTCTCCCCTCCCTGAGGTCCTCAGGCTCACCTCAGGCACTGGCCACTTTCTCAGGAAACATCTAATAATAAAGATGGGAAATAGGTGACTGGTAGACTACCCTGTCTCCTTGCCCAGCCTATGATGACACTAGGGCAGCCCACTTTCCTGGTTTACCCAGGACTGTCCTGATTTTAGTTCTGAAAATCCTACCCATCCTACACACCCTTGTTGACGTCCATGCTTAAAACCCTCTTGTCACTCTGTTATGGAAAGTTCAAAGTATCCTAGACCCCACCACCCTAGATAATCCTCCCAGGCCTGAGCAATTAAGGGAACTGCGGAGAGAGGGCCCCAAAACCTGTGCCTAGGCTGAGCAGGGAACAACATGAAAGAATGAGAAACATATTGTCCCAATTGCCGCTGCAGGACGCCCTATATCAGGTGGAATTATGTGGCCAAGAACTTTGCTCAGGTGAGAAGATAGGGTAGAAGGGTGGACCTGTGACTCATGGTGGTGGAGAGGGGACATTTCTGGGAGGTCTGGGGAGGCAGTGGGAGGGTGGTGCCAAGGGAAGAGAAGGCCAGTGCTGGGCCAGAGACCCAATGCCACCAGCAGCTGCCAGCGTCCCTCTCCAGTTATGTGTTCCTACGCCCCCTCCAGGCCCTGGGCTGTGTGCTCTATGCCTGCTTCATCCTGGGCCGACTCTGTGTTCCTGTCTTTGCCAACATGAGCCGAGAGCCCTTCAGCACCCGTGCCCTGGTGCTCTCTATCCTGCATGCCACGTTGCCAGGTGAGCCAACTAAGGTAGGGCTGGAGTAGCTGTGCCCTGGGGAAGGCAAATCAGGGAAGGCCTTGCTAGTTACCTTCCCTCTGTTTCAACACGCTCTCCTTCTGAGTCTCCCCTCACATCTGTCACCTCCTATCAGGGCCCACTGCCATGGTCTCGGTTCAGACCATCACTCCCCCTCCACATCAGCTTCCTACCCATCTCCCTGGCACCCAGATCTTTCCTCTCCCATCTACCCCTGACACTGCTGCCCAGGCGAACTTTCCTACTACAACTAATCATTCCCTACCCTCCTTCAAAAATTCTAGTGATAAGTCAATGCTGGCACTTTCGGATCAGATTTGAACCCTTGATGTGGCATCCAAGACTCCTTCCCACGCAGCCCCAGCCTATCTTCTCATCCTACCACAAGCCCTGAAAGATATGTACTTCCATGCCTCCAGGCCTTTGCCCATACTGGCCACTCAGCTTGAGATACCCTTTCCCCACGTTCAGCCATGGAATCTAGTTGCTTCTTGGAGGCCCATGGCTGAGATGCCCCCTCCTCTGGGAAACCTTCCTTTTGTAGCCACCAATTACCATGACCCACCTGTTTCTCTGTACTCCCAGGCACATCAGTGCCACCGTACTTAGCTCCCATTACATTTGCCCTGGCATATGGTTGGACACGTCTTTCTGTCTCTGTGTCTGTGTGTGTCTCACTTCAATCACTCTATGAACTCCCAATGGCCCTTTGAGATTCATCTCCATCTCCAACATCTGGCACGAAGTAGATGCCAAGTAAATGTACATGAACAAATGGATGAATAAATGAATGCATGAGGCCAGGCACAGTGGCTCACCACCTGTAATCCCAATACTTTGGGAGACCAAAGAAGGAGGACCGCTTGAGGCCAGGAGTTCAAGACTAAACTGGACAATATAGTGAGATCTCATCTCTACAAAAAATTTAAAAACAGCTGGGTGCGGTGGCTGACGCCTGTAATGCCAGCACTTCGGGAGGCCGAGGGAGGTGGATCATGAGGTCAAGAGATTGAGACCATCCTGGCTAACACGGTGAAACCCCGTCTCTACTAAAAATACAAAAAAATTAGCTGGGCGTAGTGGCAGGCGCCTGTAGTCCCAGCTACTCAGGAGGCTGAGGCAGGAGAATGGCGTGAACCCGGGAGGCGGAGCTTGCAGTGAGCCAAGATCTCACCACTGCACTCCAGACTGGGAGAGAGAGGGAGACTCTGTCTCAAAAAAAAAAAAAAAATTAAAATTAAAAATAAAAATTAGCTGAGAATGGTGGCTCACGTCTGTAGTTCCAGCTACTTTGGAGGCTGAGGTGGGAGGATCGCTTGAGTCCAGGAGTTTGAGGCTGCAGTGAGCTATGATCACACCATTGCAATCCAGCCTGTCTCAAAAAAAAAAAAAAAAAAAAAGGAATGCATAAATTTGTGAATTACCAATAAATGAATGGTAAGAGTTGGGGCCCTGGTTTCTGGGCAGGGGCTCCTCAGAGCTCAGAGCAGGGCTGCCTGCGGATCCATGTGGGCCAGCCTGACCTGCAGCCTCTTGTCGCCATCCACCAGGAATCTTCATGCTGCTACTCATCTTCTTTGCCTTCCTCCATTGCTGGCTCAACGCCTTTGCCGAGATGCTACGATTTGGAGACAGAATGTTCTACCGGGTGGGGCCTGGACCTAGGCCAGTTGGAAGCTGGAGGCAGGGAGGGTTAGGGAGGGATCTGGGGAAGATGGTGGCCAGGTTGGATGTCACTTCAGCCATGCTGTTCACCTCCCATAATAAGAAATGCAGTCCCCTAGATGTGGTTATAATGCCACCTTTCCATCTCCTGACAAGCCAGGGCTAACTGCTTTTGTGTGCATGGTACTACAGAATCTTCTCCTGAGAGAGGGAGTAGGAGGGAGGACAGGGCCTCCATGTCCTGAGGAGGGAGCTGGGAGGGTGTCTGCTGTCCCTGTTGTGCCAGGAGCCAGCCCTTCTGGAACACTGGGATAGGGTGCAGGCAAAGGGAGCAGTGGGGAGGAGCCGGAACCCAGATGCTTGCTTACCTCCTTTCCCCGACCTTGACCCCACTTTCTCCAGGACTGGTGGAACTCAACGTCCTTCTCCAACTACTACCGCACTTGGAACGTGGTGGTCCATGACTGGCTGTACAGCTACGTGTATCAGGATGGGCTGTGGGTATGGGCCCTGCAGACCCCTTCAGCTCCCACATTTAATGAGGGCTCTCCTTCCTTCCCTCTCCTTTCCTCCTGCTACAGTGTGGCATCTACACCACTCACCTTTTCCAGGCCTAAAGGCCCTTTTGATTTCATCTGCCCTCATTTTCTCATTTTACCCAACCCAATGGGTAGAAAGTCCTTGCAATCTTAGCTTTCTTCCATCTTTATCCTTAATTCCACCCTCTCCACAGGACATCGTTTCCCACCTTAGCCTTCTAAGGAACATGCACATATCTATTTTCAGCTACCAGGGGTTTTTACATACATTTAATCAGCACAGTAACCCTGAGAAGTAAGTATTATTATATTCTCATTTTGAAATGGCACCTAAGTCCCAATGGGATAGTAGCATGCTCCTTTTTTTTTTTTTTTTTTTTTTGAGATGGAGTCTCGCCCTGTCTCCCAGGCTGGAGTGCAGTGGTGTGATCTTGGGTTACTGCAACCTCTGCCTCCTGGGTTCAAGCGATTCTGCTGCCTCAGCCTTTCAAGTAGTTGGGACTACAGGCGAATGCCACCACACCCAGCTAATTTTTGTATTTTTAGTAGAGACGAGGTTTCACCATATTGGCCAGGCTGGTCTTGAACTCCCGACCTCATAATCTGCCCGCCTCGGCCTCCCAAAGTGCTGGGATTACAGACATGAGCGACCGTGCCCAGCCAGCACGCTCTTAAATAAGATTGATGTCACCCCTTCTGACCTCAGATCCCATATTCTCTCCACTGTACCACACTCTCCCTGGCTTCCTTAAGGTGGGGGCTCTTTATGGAGGAGCTCAGGGAGACTCACTCTTCACTCCTTTCCTTACCCTGCCAGCTCCTTGGTGCCCAGGCCCGAGGGGTAGCCATGCTGGGTGTGTTCCTGGTCTCCGCAGTGGCCCATGAATATATCTTCTGCTTCGTCCTGGGGTTCTTCTATCCCGTCATGCTGATACTCTTCCTTGTTATTGGAGGTGAGCTGGCCTCTCTGCCACTGGAGGGGAGCCATCCAGAGGGAGGTCTGGGTCCTGCTCCTGGAGATCCCAGACTGATGGTGGGAGGCCTCCCCCCCAGGACTGAAGGCGAGGCTGCTGGGACTGAGAGGTGGAGTGGGGGAGGGGGTCACTTGGAAAGCAGGGAGGGAGGCAGCATTGGGAGGAGCCAAGCTGTATCCTGGGGCATGTGGCAGGAGGTCTCTGGTTGGAGAAAAGCACTTGAATAGATCACTCATCGAGGAAGACAAAGAGGAGAAAACTGGGATGAGGTTGAGAGGCTCAGTATGAGATTCAGGATATTAAAGTGCAAACTGAAGAATCCTGGTTTTACATGAGCCACTTTAGACCTCTACAAATTTCTGCACCTGGGTTCAAGATCTTCTCCAATGGGGTCTTCTTGTTCCATCTCTTCCCAATACCCTGGAATGGGAGGGAAGCCAGGGAGACAAGGAACTCCTGGAGCTGGAGTGACAACCTTTCCTCCTGCACCAGGAATGTTGAACTTCATGATGCATGACCAGCACACCGGCCCGGCATGGAACGTGCTGATGTGGACCATGCTGTTTCTGGGCCAGGGAATCCAGGTCAGCCTGTACTGCCAGGAGTGGTACGCACGGCAGCACTGCCCCTTACCCCAGGTAAGAGACCACAACCCTCACCCAGCTCCCCATCCGTGAGGACACACAGCCCTACAGCCAGTCCCTCCTTGTTCCCCAACTCACCAGTCACAGTCAGGCACCAGGGCCTGGCTTGGGGGTGATAGACTCTAACGTCTTGGATGCATGGGTTGGGTCACCAGGAATGACCTCATTCACAACTTATTCTTCTCTGGCTCAGACAACCTTCTGGGGGCTGGTGACACCTCGATCTTGGTCCTGCCATACCTAGAGGTCAGGGCAGATGACACCACCAAGTTTTCTGCCTGCAAAACCTGGGACCAGGACTCCTGTCTGCATTCCCAAAGTTGGCTCTGAGTCAAAGCAACCTGCACACAAGACCCCACCAGGGAATGTGCAAGGACTGAGATCTGCAGACTTGTGGGTAGCTGAGCACAGACCTCAGCATGGGGGTGAGAGGGGTGACTCTTCAGTCCCTATCCCCATGGGCTGGGTACAGGATACCCTCCTACCCCATGACTGTCTTGGGGAGACTTGGGGGACCTTATGGATTTGACGAATGTGGGGGAACTCAGAGGAACTGGGGCCACCCAGGTTTGAAAAGGGTCTCGTTCTTGATTTCGTATTCCTTCCAATACAGCAATAAACTCTGTCTCCCTTTTCATTCATTCATTCATTCATTCATTCATCATTTGTTCAAGGCTCACTTGGATTTTTGTAGAGTTATGTCTGCAGAGGCAAGACTTTGTGGTAGGATGGGTGAGAATTTTGGGTGCCCCCTGCCTTACTTCCTCTATGCCACCCCCATCTCCCAGAAACCTGACCCCAATGCTTCTTCCACCTCTTCTCCAACTCACATTGAATTATCTAGCCCCTTTAATCCTTCTGCTCCTGGCAACCCCTAGCACATTTTGAGAGGACACGTAGCAGGCCTCCTTTCCTTTAGCAGACCCAGGAGAGGAATGCCTTGTACAGACCTGAAGCAAAGCTTTTAATTTCGTGAACCCAAGTTTCTACAACTATAATAGGGACATTAATATTAGGAGTGTCCTGACTGAAGGAGACATAAGGTCAGAATACTTCTATTCAAAGCTGTTTCAGAAACCAGACTGTGTGGTCTGCCCTCCCTACACTGATTCCCTGCCTGATGTGGCTCTGGGGAGACATCTGTGTAAGAAAAGGGGGAACATGGCCGGGCGCGGTGGCTCAAGCCTGTAATCCCAGCACTTTGGGAGGCCGAGACGGGCGGATCACAAGATCAGGAGATCGAGACCATCCTGGCTAACACTTGCCTAAACCTCGCCTCTACTAAACACAAAAAATTAGCCGGGCGGTGGCGGCGCCCAGTCCCAGCTACTCGGGAGGCTGAGAGAATGATGGACCCGGGAGGCGGAGCTTGCAGTGAGCTGGACCGCCACCACTCCAGCCTGGCTTGCTGAGCTGAGACTCCTCCACTCAAAAAAAAAAAAAAAAAAAAGAAAAGGGGGAACATTAGTGTCAGGGGAGCTGAGGACCAAAAAAACCAGGGTCCCTAAGAGAGAGAGATGGGGTATTTTTTTTTTTTTTTTAACATTTCAACAGTATGCATAAGACATCTTTTTTTTTTTTTTTTGAGATCGAGTCTGCCTGTCGCTTCAGGTTGGGAGTGCAGTGGCCGGATCTCAGCTCACTGCAAGCTCCTCGGGCCTCCCGGGTCACGCCATTCTCCGCCTCAGCCTCCCGAGTAGCTGAACTACAGGCCTCGGCCAGCTCGGCCTCCGGCTAGTTTTTTGTAATTTCTTAGTAGAGACGGGCTCACTGCAGTTAGCCAGGATGGTCTGACCTCCTGACCTCGATTCACCCGCCTCGGCTCTCCCAAAGTGCAAGCTGGATTACAGGCTTGAGCCATCAAGGCCTCGGGCCGACATTCTCCCTCCTTTTATGTCAATAAATATAGATCTATTTTGTCACTTTTATTTATTTATTTATTTATTATTTTGAGACGGAGTCTCGCTCTGTCACCCAGGCTGGAGTGCAATGGCATGATCTTGGCTCACTGCAACCTCCTCGGGCCCTGGCTCAAGCTGCATTCTCCTGCCTCAGACTCCTGAGTAGCTAGGACTACACACCACCACGCCCGGCTAATTTTTGTATTTTTAGTAGAGACGGGGTTTCCCCGTGTCAGTCAGGCTGGTCTCGAACTCCTGACCTCAAGATCCACCCGCCTCGGCCTCCCAAAGTGCTGGGATTACAGGCATGAGCCATCGCACCCAGGCTCTTTTCTCCCTCTTTTTATGCCTTCTTTTGAATAAATTATGATTCCACAAGTGGAATGAATGGTACATTTTTATTTCATTTCTGTTATCTTATTGTATGTTCTTTACCCATCCCATGATTTAACTTTTTAGCTCATGTTGCTATTCATTTCATTTTCCCTACCCCATTGTTATTTTAGATGTTCTATATTTTTCCATTCTTCTGTTAGTTACTTTCCCTTCCCAGCAATAATAATACACATTTCTTTATGATTATTTGCAAATATGCCAAATACGTATTCCATTAAGATGTTTCATGTCCTGCACTTCTACCAATAAGAGAGACATTTAGAATACTTTTTCTTACCTCTCTCACTCTGCTTCCAACTCCTAGGTTTTTCTGAGATAGGATAGTACTTTTGGTTGTAGATATAGTTAGATGTATGTCAAGCTCCATGAACATTTAACTGTATAATATTTTTCTTTCTAAGTTTGTTGCTCACTACTTGTTCTTTCTTCTCTTCACCTTCCTCTGTCTTGATTTCTCTGTTCTGTTACCAAACCATTCTTTCAGGTGAGGTATGAGATTGATATACTCTCTGAATCCTTTGGATCTCCAAAAAGATTTATTTTGCCCTGACAGGTGAAAGTTTTCTCAGCTGGGTATGAGATTCCTGTGTAAGGCTGGGCGCGGTGGCTCACACCTGTAATCCCAGCACTTTGGGAGGCCAAGGTGGGTGGATCACTTGAGGTCAGGAGTTCGAGACCAACCTGGCCAACATGGTGAAATCCCATCGCTACTAAAAATACAAAAATTAGCCGGGCATCATGGCAGGTGCTTATAGTCCCAGCTACTCGGGAGGCTGAGGCAGGATAATCACTTAAACCTGGGAGGCAGAGGTTGCAGTGAGCCAAGATTGCACCACTGCACTCCAGCCTGGGCGACAGAACAAGACTCAGTCTCAAAAAAATAAAAATAAATAAAATATTCCTGGCCAAGCATAGTGGCTCACGCCTGTAATCCCAGCAGTTTGGGAGGCTGAGACAGGTGGATCACAAAGTCAGGAGTTTGAGACCAGCCTGACCAACATGGTGAAACCCTATCTCTACTAAAAATACAAAAAATTAGCCGGGAGTGGTGGCGCACACCTATAATCCCAGCTACTCAGGAAGCTGAAGCAGGAGAATCACTTGAACCCAGGAGGCGAAGGTTGCAGTGAGCCGAGATTGCACCACCACACTCCAACCTGGGCAACAGAGCGAGACTCCATCTCAAAAAAAAAAAAAGAAAGAAAAAGAAAGATTTCTACGTAGTCATCTATTTATCTCAGTTTTCCCACTTTGAGCTTCCAGTGTTGCAGATGAAAAGTCCTATACCAATGTGATTTGTTTCCTTTTGTAGATAACTTGCTCTTTCTGTCTAAAAACTTGAAAATGTTTTTCTTTAACCTTGAAGTTTGGGAGTTTCATGCCTGTGTGTATGTCTTTTCTTGTTGTATCTTCCTGTTTCCTTTCAGTCTTTAAGCTCAGATATTTCTTCAGGTCAGCAAAATTTTCTTCTATTCTTTATTGCCTCTCCTCCATCTATTCCTTTTCCCCCTTTTGGAACTAATATAGTTGAATTTTAGGACTACTGGATCTATTCTCCAAGAATCATATTTTCCTTGTTATTTCCATCTCTTCATATTATTTGCTCCATGCTTTGAAATGTTATTTCCGTTTGTTCTTCCAAGCCACTAATTGGAGTCTCAGCAGTGACTATTCTCTCTTTCAATACGTATACTAATTCTCTTGTTGAAAATAATGTTTTTCAGTTCCAGAAAGTTGTTTCTTTCTTTTTCCTTTTTTACTTTCTTTTCTTTTTCTTCTTTTTTTTTTTTTTTTTTCATACTACTTGAATCTCTTCAAGTGCTCCTAATAGTTTAAGTTGTCGTATACCTCTTTCAGTGGCTGCTGTGCTTTCTGGTGGGCAGGGAAACCAGCTCTCATAACCGCATCCCTGCAGGGCCAAGGCCCTCTGAGTCACATTCTTCCAGTGTTCCCATGGTTCTGATCTCTCTGCTTTGGGTGCTTCAACGCTGGTCTCCATGCAGTGAGAGTGAGGAAGCTCCTCACCAGGTCTGCACACCAGGACTTCCCCCCTCTCACTCTAAGTTAAGCCTTTACTTGGCACCCTGCAGCCTGGCTCCAGCAGCAACATGGCTAAGTGTTTGGAGATGAGGGTGGAAAAAAGTGGAAATTGCCTTAGAACTGTAGTTCTCAAACTCCAGCGTGCATTAGAACTACCTTCGGAGTTTGTTAATACGGAGTTTCTGATTCATTAAGTTTGGGGTCAAGCCTGAGAATGTGCATTTCTAACAAGTTTCCAGGGCAAGCCCTTGCTGCTGATCTAGGGACCACCGCTGTAGCACACACCAAACCAAGCCCTCTTTCTTCTCCTCCTCTTTTCCCTTTTTCTTCTTCAAAATTATCTTTCTTTTTTTTTTTTTTTTTTTTTTTGAGACAGAGTCTCGCTCTGTCACCCAGGCTACAGTGCAGCGGCCAGATCTCAGCTCACTGCAAGCTCCGCCTCCTGGGTTCACGCCATTCTCCTGCCTCAGCCTCCCGAGTAGCTGGGACTACAGGCGCCCGCCAGCTCGCCCGGCTAGTTTGTTTGTATTTTTTAGTAGAGACGGGGTTTCACCGTGTTAGCCAGGATGGTCTCGATCTCCTGACCTCGTGATCCGCCTGTCTTGGCCTCCCAAAGTGCTGGGATTACAGGCTTGAGCCACCGCGCCCGGCCAAAATTATCTTTCTTACTTTTCTTTTTCTTTTCTTTTCTTTTCTTTTTTTGAGACAAAATATTGCTGTCATCCAGGCTGTGCGTATAGCAGTGCGATCTCAGCTCGCTGAGCTCACTCAGCTCACTGAGATGACCACTGAGATCACCAAGGCTGGTCTTGAACTCCTTTTACTTTTTTACTTTTACTTTTACTTTTCTTTTTTACTTTTACTTTTCTTTTTCGCAGTGCGATCTCAGCTCACTGCAATTTCCCCTCAAGAGATTCTCATGCCTCCGCCTCCCGAGTAGCTGGCGTTATAGGTGTGCTCCACTGCACCTGGCTAATTTTTTCTATTTTTAATAGAAATGGGATTTTGCTGTGTTGGCCAGGCTGGTCTTGAACTCCTGGACTCAAGTGATCTGCCTGCCTCAGCCTCCCAAAATTCTGGGATTACACGTGTGAGTCACTGCGCCCAGCTCAAAAATATACTTTCTTTTTATGGTAAGGAAATTAACCCAACGTCAGGGAATTATCTCTTAGTTTTATGTTTAGTCTTCCTACTAGCTCACAGTACTGAGACTTGTACATGGCTGAGCTCCATCCAGGCCTCCTCCACCGAAACGCTCATGGGTACATCCCTGATGAGCCCACTGTGTCTAAGCAGGAAGCACCGGCAGGGTGCCGAAGGCACTCCAGGCAGGACACCACCACTGGGCTCACCTGAAGATGAGTAAAGGTGGGTCAGACCAGAAATCACCATCTGTGCGTGGCCTCAGGACCCCTTCCTCTTTGGACGCCCTTTTATTATTAGCTTTGTGCCCACACAGCCCTCCCTTCAGGATCCTTAGGGATAAGAAGGCTGTGGGACAGGAAGTACCTAGGGTGGCGGTGGGTGGTGAGGCTGCTGCCCAACAGGACTTTCCTGCCCTGCTGGGAGCCACCTTTCTTCCGTCTAGAGTCTGCGAGTGTTGTCCCCTGTGTGTCCCCAGACTGCACCCAACTGCTTGTTCCAGCCACCTTCCCTTCACCCCTTTGCTTTTGCCCAGTGTTTTCTCTTCTCCAAATCACCTTGTCTGTCCTGGGACCCTTACAGCACTCGCTCTGCTGTCCTATAGTCCCCTCCTGAATCTATGCTGGCCAGTGTCTGTGACCTCTGCAGCACCCCACACCTTACTATCCACGCTCCTCTCGTGCTTTACCATGCGGAGCCCCTCTTCCATAACACACACTCCACCGTTCTACAACACAGGCTTCAAATGGACATTTCAGCGAAGTCCAATGACCCTAATCTTTATCTGCATGCAGGATTTCCCTTTTTTTTTTGACAGAGTCTTTCTCTGTCTCCCACACTGGAGTGCAGTGGTGCAATCTTGGCTCACTGCAACCTCCGCCTTCTGGGTTCAAGTGATTCTCATGCCTCAGCCTCCTGAGTAGCTGGGACTACAGGTGCATGTCACCACACCCGGCTAATTTTTGTGTTTTCAGTAACGACAGGTTTTCACCACGTTGGCCAGGCTGGTCTTGAACTCTTGGCCTCAGGTGATCCACCCACCTCAGCCTCCCAAAGTGCTGGAGTTACAGGCATGAGCCACCGCGCCTGGCCAGGATTTCCTTTCCATTCTCCAAAGAAACTATTTCATTTGTTCTCTCTCCTCCCATCATCCCTCTCCAAGCCCACAGAACTCCCAGCAGTTCTCCTCTGCCCCAATTCCTTCCTGTTGACTGAAAGAATTTGCCCTCTTCCCTCTCCTCCTACCATCTCGCTCAATCATATCAGCAGCTCCAGCACCACCTCTCCATTCTCCCTTCTACTAGATCGCTCCCAACAGCAGCCAGCTATGCTCCTAGTCTACTCTCCCCATGTCTAACTGTCCCTCTCCTCACCCACAGCTGCATCAGGCTGCTGTCCCACTTCTCAGCTCTCTGTCACAGCCACACTTCTCCAAAGAGGTGCCTGCCCCACCGTTGAGGGTTTTCACCTCACATTCACTCAAGTGTCAATCATGGGTCTGCAAAGGGGCCTCTCACATTTTAATATTTGCTCCAGTATCCAAGCCTTCCTGTTATTTCCCTTCTCGTCAGAGGGACCCACTCTAACACATGACAAATCTGTATGGAGTCTTGAAAATATGGTGCTTGATTGTACCTTTTAAATTTAGGTAAAGGGTTTGGTCAGCTTTATTCAAATATAATTCACATATCATGCAATTCGTCCACTTAAAGTATGCAAGTCAATAATGTTAGTATATTCAGATTTGTGCAACCATCACCACAGTTAGTACATTTTCATCACTGGCCCCCAAAATCTCATATTTACTAGTAGTCACTCTCCATGTCCCAAAAACCTCCCAGCCTTGGGCAACCACTGATTTACTTTCTGGATATTTCTTTTCTTTTCGTTTTTCTGTTTCTTTGAGACAGGGTCTCATTCTGTCACCCAGACAGTGGTTTCTGGGTGCAATGGTGCCATCATAGCTCACTGCAACATTGAACTCCTCACACAAGCGATCCTCCTACCTCAGTCCCCTGAGCAGCTGAGACCACAAGTGCTCACCACCACACCCAGCTAGTTTTTGTACTTTAAATTTTTTTTTTTTTTTTTGTAGAGATGGGTTTTGCCATGTTGCCAGGCTGGTCTCGAACTCCTGTGCTCAAGTGATTTGCCCACCTAAGCCTCCTAAAGTGCTGGGATTATAGGCATGAGCCACCATGCGTGGCCTGTTCTGGATATTTCACATCAACGAAATCAGGCATCAGTGGTGGTGATGGTTACAGGCCAGGGCTGCTGACTGCCAAGCTAGGAGCGGGCCCAGCGCCCAGAATCTTGATGGGCGCTGCTCAAGCACCGCCTGCGCCATGCCCCTCTCCACCACCTCCTCGGAGCATTTTGAGCAGCTGCATGAGATGTGCCTCCGAGGGGTGTACTAGTGGCTGCTGGATATGGCAGGGACCCAGGAGAAGTTGATCAGAGATTTTGATGAAAAGCAACAGGAAGGCCGGGCGCGAGGGCTCAAGCCTGTAATCCCAGCACTTTGGGAGGCCAAGACGGGCGGATCACGAGGTCAGGAGATCGAGACTATCCTGGCTAACCCAGTGAAACCCCGTCTCTACTAAAAAATACAAAAAACTAGCCGGGCGAGGCGGCGGGCGCCTGTAGTCCCAGCTACTCGGGAGGCTGAGGCAGGAGAATGGCGTGAACCCGGGAGGCGGAGCTTGCAGTGAGCTGAGATCCGGCCACTGCACTCCAGCCTGAGCGACAGAGTGAGACTCCGTCTCAAAAAAAAAAAAAAAAAAAGAAAAGCAACAGGAAGCAAACAAAATGCTGGCACAGGTGGAGGAGGAATTACATTATGTACCCCTATCTTTCCATAACCCCATAATGTCGAAGCTTCAAGACTAACAGAAGGACCTTGCCCAACTCCACCTGGAGGCAAGAAGTGTATCTTTGCAGTCATGCTTGGGGACCAAGGAGTCATGAAATATGGCACATATGCTGTAGAGATTGAGCATATGAATAGGCTACAGTCGCAAAGGGCAATGCTTCTCCAAGGCACCGAAAGCCTGGGCCGGGCCACCCAAGAGACTGACCAGATTGGCTCAGAAATGTCAGAAGAGCTGGGGAACCAACAGGACCAGTGAGAGCGTACCAAGAGTACACTGGGAAACACAAATGAAAACTTGTGCAAAAGTCAAAAGATTCTCCCTTCAAGGTCCAGAAAAGTGACAACCAACAAGCTTCTGCTTTCCATCATCATTTCACTGGAGCTAGCTGTCCTGGGAGGCCTGGTTTACTTTGCATTCCTTTGCAAGCATGGGGCTTGCAATAGGGAAGGGTTGTGGACCAGAACTTTGACCTTGGGAATACATGGTGTTAGGGATGTGGATGGAATAAGTATGTTGCTCCTGTGGGCTAACAGTTCAAGGATGCACTGTATAGCCAGACTATGGGAGAAGGGAGGAAAGATGGAAAGCCAGTTAAATGTGAAGTGACAGCAACAAGACCAGTATGATATACCAAGGTAATAATGCTATTTATGACTTCTTTAAAAATACAAAAGCCTGGCCAACATAGCAAGAACTCATCTCTACCAAAAATAAAAAAAATTAGCCAGGTATGGCGGCCACATCTGTAGTCCCAGCTATTTAGAAGGCTGAGGCAGGAGAACTGCTTGAGACCAGGAATTTGAGTCTGCAGTGAGCTATGATAGCGCCACTGCACTCCAGCCTGGGTGACAGAGTGAGACCTTGTCTTCAAAAACAAAATTAATTAATTAATTTTTAAGAATATGCCAAGGTCGGGCACTGTGGCTCACACCTGTAATCCCACCACTTTGGGAGGCTGAGGTGGGGAGTTCAAGACCAGCCTGGCCAACATGGCGAAACCCTGTTTCTACTAAAAATACAAAAATTAGCTGGGCATGGTGGTGCGCACCCATGATCCCAGCTACTCCAGAGGCTGAGGCAGGAGAATTGCTTGAACCCAGGAGGCAGAGGTTGTGGTGAGCTGAGATTGTGCCACTGCACTCGAGCCTGGGCGATAAAAGGAGTCTCTGTCTAACAATAACAACAAAAAAAGGCGCGGTGGCTCACACCTCTAATCCCAACACTTTGGGAGCCCAAGGTGGGCAGATCACCTGAGATTGGGAGTTCGAGACCAGCCTGACCAACATGGAGAAAACCCCGTCTCTACTAAAATTACAAAATTAGCTGGGCATGGTGGCACATGCCTGTAATCCCAACTACTCGGGAGGCTGAGGCAGGAGAATCGCTTGAACCCAGAAGGCAGAGGTTTTGGTGAGCCGAGATCGTGGGATTGCACTCTAGCCTGGGCAACAAGAGTGAAACTCTGTCTCAGAAAAAAAAAAAAAGTGCCGCACGTGGTGCCACATGCGTGTAATTCCAGCACTTTGGGAGGCCGAGACAGAGAGATTGCTTGAGCTCAGGAGTTCAAGACCAGCCTGGCCAACATGGTGAAAATCCGTCTCTACTTAAAACAAAATTAGCTGAGCATGGTGGTACATGCCTGTGGTCCCAGCTACTCTAGAGGCTGAGTGAGGGAGAATCACCTGGGCCCAGCAGGTCGAGACTACAGTGAGTCAACATTGGGCCCTGCACTCCAGCCTGGTGACAGAGTGAGACACGGTCTCAAAACTGACAGTCAACCAATAAATGAAATCATACCTTATGTGGTCCTCTGAGATGGCCTTCTTCTTAACCTGTTTTGAAGATTCAATCATGTTTTAGCATATACCATACTTCATTTATCTTTCTGTTTTTCAAGATAAGGTCTCCCTCTGTTGCCCAGGTTGGAGTGCAATGGTCTGATCATGGCTCATTGCAACCTTGACCTCCCAGGCTCAAACTATCCTCCCACCTCAGCTTCCCAAGTCGTTGCAACTAAAAGTGGGCACCACCATGTCTGGCTAACTTTTTTGTATTTTTTTTAATAGAAAGAGGTCTCACTATGTTGCCCAGATTCGTCTCGGACTCCCCAGCCAAGCAGTTTGCTGCCTCTGCCTTCCAGAGTGTTGAGACTACAGGTGTGAGCCTATGGAAATAAAGACCGCACTCGGTCCTTTATTTCTTTTTTTGACTCACAAGTGCTTGGATGTTCCTTCTTATTGTCAAATTCTACTCCACTGTATGGATAGACCACATTTTATATACCCATTCACCGGTAATGAAATTGAGTTTTTTCCACTTTTTTGTCTATTCTGAATAAAGCTGCTATGAATGTTTGTGTATAACTCTTTGCCTCAACAAATGTTTTTTATTTCTCTTGGCTATATACCTGGAAGTGGAATTACTGGGTCATATGATGATTCTACATTTAATCATTTGAGGAACTGCTAGACCATTTTCCAAAGTGGCTGCACTGGTTTATAATCCTGCCAGCAGTGTGTGAGAGTTCCAACCTCCCACATACTCACCAACACTTTGTTATTATCTCTTTTTTATTATAGCCATCTTCATGTGAAGTGATATCTCATTGTGGTTTTGATTTGCATTTCCCTCACAACTAATGATGTTGAGCATCTTGTCATGTGCTTACTGGCCATTTGTATAGCTTCTTTGGAGAAATGTCTATTTAAATCCTTAGCCCATTTTTAAATTGGATTATTTGTCTTTTTTGAAATTGTCTTGAAACTACTGTAGTTTTACAGTACATTTTGAAATCAGAAAGTGTGAGTTCTCCAAGTTTGTTTTTTTTTTGGCTATTAAGGGTTTTTTCAAGATTGTTTTGGCTATTAAGGGTTTCTCGCATTTCCATATGAATTTCGGATCAACTTGTCAATTTCTGCAAAGAAGCCAACTGGGGTGGTGATAGAGATTGTGTTCATTCTGTAGATCCACTAACATGAAATGTCCTTCCATTTATTTAGATCCTTAATTTATTTCCACAATGTGTTGTAGCTTTCAGAGTATACATTCTGGCCAGGCATGGTGGCTCACGCCTGTAATCCCAGCACTTTGGGAGGCTGAGGCAGGCGGATTACAAGGTCAGGAGATCGAGACCACCCTGGCCAAGATGGTGAAACCCTGTCTCTACTAAAAATACAAAAATTAGTTGGGCGTGGTGGCATGTGCCTGTAATCCCAGCTACTTGGGAGGCTGAGGCAGGAAAAGAGCTTGAACCAGGGAGTTGGAGGTTGCAGTGAGCCAAGATCGTGCCACTGCACTCCAGCCTGGCAACAGAACAAGACTCCATCTCAAAACAAAACAGAACAAAAAAACAGAGTATACATTCTACATTTGTTTTGTTAAATTGATTCCTAAGTATTTTATTCTTTTTGATGCCCTTGTAAATAAAATTATTTTATTAATTTCATTTTTAGATCGTTCATTTCTAATGTATAGAAACACAACTGATTTGTATGTTGATCTGTTATTTATTTATTTATTTATTTATTAAAAAATAGAGACAAAGTCTCACTATGCTGCCCAGGCTGGTCTTAAACTCCTGGGCTCAAGTGATCCACCCATTTCTGCCTCCCAAAGTGCTGGGATTACAGATGTGAGCCCCCATGCCCAGCTGTATATGAAATAAATTTCATTTTCTTACCTAATTGCCATGGACAGAACCTGCAGTACCGTGTTGAATAGAAGTAGGGAGAGCAGACATTCTTGTCATGTTCCTGATCTCAGAGGGAAAACATTTAGAATTTCACCATTAGGTGTGACATTAGCAGAGGGTTTTTGTAGCTACCCTTTATCAGGTTGAGAAGAATCCCCTTCTATATCTAGTTTGTTGCGTTTTTTCTTTTCTTTTCTTTTCTTTTTTTTTTTGAGATGGAGTCTCACTCTGTCGCTCATGCTGGAGTGCAGTGGCACGATCTCAGCTCACTGCAACCTCCGCCTCCCAGGTTCAAGTGATTCTCCTGCCTCAGCCTCCCGAGTAGCTGGGATTACAGGTGCTCATCACCATGCCAGCTAATTTTTTTTTTTTTTTGTATTTTTAGTAGAGACAGGGTTTCACCATCCCGGCCAGGCTGTGTGTATTGAGGTCATCAACAGACCACAATGAAATGTGGTTTTTGTCCTCTATTCTATTGATATGGCATAATACATTAATTGATTTTGGATGTCAAACCAACCTTGCATTTCTGAGACAAATCCTACTTTGTCACGGTATGTAACTCTTTTTTTTTTTTTTGAGACAGACTCTTGCTTTGTTGCCAGGCTGGAGTGTAGTGGCATGATCTCGGCTCACTGCAACCTCTGCCTCCTGGGTTCAAGTGATTCTCCTGCCTCAGCCTCCCTAGTAGCTGGGAGTACAGGCATGCACCACCACACCCAGCTAATTTTTTTGTATTTTTAGTCGAGACAGGGTTTCACCATGTTGGCCAGGATGGTCTTGATCTCTTGACCTCATGATCCGCCTGCCTCGGCCTCCCAAAGTGCTGGGATTACAGGTGTAAGCCACTGTGTCTGGCCAACCCTTTTTATATGTTGCTGAATTTGGTTTGCTAGTTCAGGATTTTTGCATCTAAATTCATAAGACATATTGGTATATAGTTTTCTTCTGATGTTTTTACCTTGTTTTGGTATCAGGATTAATACTGCCCTCATAGGATGAGTTTAGAAGAATTCTCTCTTCTGTTTTTTGGAAGAGTTTGTGAAGAATTGGTAGTAAGTCTTTAATGTTTTGTAGAATTCACCATTAAAATCTTCACTTTTCTTTGTGAAATGCTTTTAGATTACTAATCCAATTACTCTTTCTCTGTTTATTATAGGTCTATTCAGAATTTATATTTCTCCTTGAATCAATTTCAGTAGTTTGTGGTTTTCTAGGTATTTGTCTATTTCATCTAAGGTACCTAATTGGTTGGCATAGTCATTTATAGTATTCTCATATAACCTTCCTTACTTTTGAAAGTTCAGTAGTAATGCTCCCTCTTTCATTCCTGAGTTTAGTATAATTTGAGTCTTCTCCGTTTTTTGCTTCTGTTCTTGTTTTAGAGAGATAGGATCTCATTCTGTCACTCAGGCTGGAGTGTGGTAGTGTGAGCTCACTGTAACCTTGAACTCCTGGACTCAAGCAATCCTCCTGCCTCAGCCTCCCAGGTAGCTAGGACTACAGGTACATGTCATCATAACTGGCTAATTTTTTTATTTTTCATTTTTTTGGAGCGATGGAGTCTCTCTCTGTCTCTCTCTCTATATATATATATATGTGTGTGTGTGTGTGTGTATTCAAGTGATCTTCCCATCTCAGCCTCCAGAGTAGCTGGGATTGCAAGCATGTGTCACCACATCCAGCTAAATTATTATTATTATTTTTTTTTTTTTTTTTTTTTAGGCAGAGTCTCGCTCTGTCGCCCAGGCTGGAGTGCAGTGGCATGATCTCGGCTCACTGCAAGCTCTGCCTCCAGTGTTCACACCATTCTCCTGCCTCAGCCTCCCAAGTAGCTGGGACTACAGGTGCCCGCCACCGCACCCGGCTAATTTTTTGTATTTTTAGTAGAGACAGGGTTTCACCGTGTTAGCCAGGATGGTCTCAATCTCCTGACCTCGTGAGCCACTGCGCCCAGCCTTTTTTTTTGTATTTTCAGTAGAGACCATGTTTCACTATGTTGGCCAGGCTGGTCTCAAACTCCACCAAGAAATCCACCTGCCTTGGCCTCCCAAATATATATACATATTTTAATGTTATAATTTTTATATATATATACACACACTTTTTTACAGGTATATATATATTTTAAATTTTATAATTTAGATATATACATATACATTTTCTTAATTTTAAAATTTTAAAAAATATGGAACACTTCAAAAGTTTACACATCATCCTTGTGCAGGGGCCATGCTAATCTTCTGTGTATTGTTCCAATTTTAGTATATGTGCTGCCAAAGAGAGCATACCCAGGCTGGTCTTGAACTCCTGGCCTCAAGTGATCTTCCCACCTCAGCCTCCCAGAGAACTGGGATTACAGATGTGAGCCACCATACCCAGCCTTTCTCTGTTTCTGTCTTAATCAGTCTAGTCTTGTTGATCTTTTCAAAGGACCAACTATTCATTTTGTTCATTTTCTTTAGTGTTTTTCTGTTGCCTGTTTCATTAATTTAAACTCTAATATATGTTTTTCCTTCATTCTTCTTGCTTTAGGTTTAGTTTGCTCTTTTTCCAGTGTCTTAGGGTAGAAGGTTAGTTAATTGATTTGAGATCTTTCCACTTTTCAAATACAGGTGTTTACAGTTGGAGATTATTGTTTTGTATATGCTCCCGTGAGGTTGAGAAAGTTGCCTTCTACCCCCAAGTTAGCCAAACCCAGTCCTCCACAACACTGTCCTTACTTCTGAGAGCAGCTGCAAGTTTGGGGTTTTCCCAAAACCACCCTCTGGTCACATAATTCACTGAAGAAGTGACAGAACTTAGGCCAGATGTGGTGACTCACTCCTGTAATCCCAGCACTTTGGGAGGCCAAGGTAGTTTTAGATTTTTCTTCTTCAGGAGTTCGAGACCAGCCTGGCCAACATGGTGAAATCCCATCTCTAATAAAAACACAATTAGCCGGGCGTGGTGGCACATGCCTGTAGTCCCAGCTACTCAGGAGGCTGAGGCAGGAGAATTGCTTGAACCCAGGAGGCAGAGCAGTGAGCTGAGATCTGCACTCCAGCCTGGGCAACAAAGCGAGACTCCATCTCAAAAAAAAAAAAAAAAAGAAGTGAGAGAACTCAGTGAAAGCTACCTATTATTCTCATGGTCACAGTTTATTCCAGGGAAAGGACACTCTAAAATCAGCCATGGGAAGGGGCACATAGAGCAGAGTCTAGGAGGATTCCAAATGCAAAGCTTTCATTGTCATCAGGAGATGTTATCCTCTCATCATCGATGTGTGAAAGTACACACGGAGTGTTGCAAATCCAGGAAGCCCATCCTAACTTCAGTGTCCAGAGTTTTTATTGGAGTTTTCATTATACAAGCATGATAGTGGTTGAACTCAGTCTCCCATCGCCCTCCCCTATCCCTGGAAGTTAGGATGGTATCATGGTGAGATCCACCAAGGAGCCCATCTTGATTCACCTCATTAGCATAAACTATCAGATGTAATCTTAGGGGCCCACATGAATAACAAAGATATATATATATCTTTTTTTTTTTAAGAGACAGGGCTTCAGTCTGTCACCCAGGCTGGAGTGCAGTGATGTGATCAGAGCTTACTGCAGCCTCAAACTTCTGGGCTCAAGTGATCCTCCCACCTCAGCATCCTGAGTAGCTGGGTGCACACCACAGTGCCCAACTTGAGAGATATTCTTACCACTTTGGGAATTCCATGGGTTTAGAGGCTACCTCTCAGGAACCAGGGACAATGGCCAGGCCTTTCCTTGGGCAAGGCCAAATTCTTCATGCTTTCTATTCCTAGACAGCTGAATTTTTTATTTTTATTTATTTATTTTTTTGAGACAGAGTGCTGCTCTGTTGCCCAGACTGGAGTGCAGTAGTGCAACAATAGCTCACTGTAGCCTTGACGCCCTGGGCTCAAGCAATCCTCCCATCTTAGCCCCCAGAGTAGCTGGGACTACAGACTTACACAACCACACACTGTTAATTAAAAAAAAAATTTTTGATAGAGATGAGATCTCACCACATTGTCCAGGCTGGTCTTGAACTCCTTGTCTCAAGTGATCCTCCCACCTCGGCCTCCCAAAGCGCTGGGATTACAGGTGTGAGCCACTGCCTGGTCAGCTAAATGTTTTTACATGTTTAGTATTTCTTATCCAAAATGCTTGGGACCAGAAGTGTTTTGGATTTCAGACATTTTTTGGACTTTGGAATATTTGCATTATATTTTATATGAGCATCCCTAATCAGAAAATCAGAATTCTGAAATGCTACAATAAGCATTTCGAGTCATGTCTACTCAAAAAGTTTCAGATTTTCAGACCAGTTGGGGTATGATAAGAAAAAAAATAAGTTTCAAATGTCAGAGCATTTCAGAGTTTGGATTTTGGATGAGGAATGCTCAACCTACATTAAGAATGGATACTGGGCATGGTGGCTCAAGCCTGTAATCCCAGCACTTTAGGAGGCTGAGACGGGCGGATCACAAGGTCAGGAGATCGAGACCATCCTGGCTAACACGGTGAAACCCCGTCTCTACTAAAAAATACAAAAAACTAGCTGGGCGAGGTGGCGGGCGCCTGTAGTCCCAGCTGCTCGGGAGGCTGAGGCAGGAGAATGGCGTAAACCTGGAAGGCGGAGCTTGCAGTGAGCTGAGATCCGGCCACTGCACTCCAGCCTGGGCAACAGAGGGAGACTACCTCTCAAAAAAAAAAAAAAGAATGGATACTGGGGCTGGGCACAGTGGCTTACACCTGTAATCCCAGCACTTTGGGAGGCCGAGGTCGGTGGATCACCTGAAGTCAGGAGTTCGTAGACCAGCCTGGCCAACATGGTGAAACCACATCTCTACCAAAAATACAAAAATCAGCCACGTGTGGTGGCACGTGCCTGTAACCCCAGCTACTCAGGAGGCTGAAGCAGGAGAATCACTTGAACCTGGGAGGTTGCAATGAGCCAAGATCATGACACTGCACTCCAGCCTGGGTGACAGAGCAAGACTCTACATCAAAAAAAAAAAAGGGTATTGGATTTTATTAAATGTCTTTTCTGCATCTATTGAGAGGATAATGCAGTTTTAAGTTTTTAGTCTGTTAATATTCTGAAAGGAAAATAAATCTTAGGACACCAAACACACTATGCCAAAGGGAAAAGTCAAGCTGGGAATTGAGTCAGGCAAACCTGTCTCCCATTTTCCCATTTTGTTCCTAAATAAGATAGTTACAAAGATTTTAGAAGCTACATACTGGCCGGGCGCTGTGGCTCACGCCTGTAATCCCAGCACTTTCAGAGGTCAGGAGTTTGAGACCAGCCTGGCCAACATGGTGAAACCCCATCTCTACTAAAAATACAAACATTGCCCAGGCGTGGTGGTGGGCGCCTGTAATCCCAGCTACAAAGGAGGCTGAGGCAGGAGAATCTCTTGAACCCGGGAGGTGGATGTGAGCCAAGATTGTGCCACTGCACTCCAGCCTGGGCAACAGAGCAAGACTCTTGTCTCAAAAAAAAAAAAAAAAAAAAAAAAAACGCTGAGCGCGGTGGCTCACGCCTGTAATCCCAGCACTTTGGGAGGCTGAGGTGGGTGGATCACGAGGTCAGGAGATCAAGACCTTCCTGGCTAACACCGTGAAACCCCGTCTCTACCAAAAAAATACAAAAAATTTAGCCAGGTGTGGTGGTGGGCGCCTGTAGTACCAGCTACTCGGGAGGCTGAGGCAGGAGAATGGCGTGAACCCTGGAGGCAGAGTTTGCAGTGAGCCGAGATTGCCGAGATCGTGCCACCTGCATTCCAGCCTGGGCGACAGAGCGAGACTTTGTAGGGACATGGATGCAGCTGGAAGCCATCATTCTCAGCAAACTATCGCAAGAACAGAAAACCAAACACCGCATGCTCTCACTCATAGGTGGGAACTGAACAATGAGAACACTTGGACACAGGAGGGGGAACATCATGCACCCGGGCCTATTGTGGGTGGGGGGAGGGGGGAGGGATAGCATTAGGAGATATACCTAATGTAAATGATGAGTTAATGGGTGCAGCACACCAACATGGCACATGTATACATATGTAACAAACCTTTATGTTGTGCACATGTACCCTAGAACATAAAGTATAATTGAAAAAAATAAACAGTATTGCCAATTAAAAATCCAATTTACGGCCTGGCGTGGTGGCTCAAGCCTGTAATCCCAGCACTTTGGGAGGCCGAGACGGGCGGATCACAAGGTCAGGAGATCGAGACCATCCTGGCTAACACGGTGAAACCCCGTCTCTACTAAAAAATACAAAAAACTAGCTGGGTGCAGTGGGCGGGCACCTGTAGTCCCAGCTACTCGGGAGGCTGAGGCAGGAGAATGGCCTAAACCCGGGAGGCGGAGCTTGCAGTGAGCTGAGATCCAGCCACTGCACTCCGGCCTGGGCGACAGAGTGAAACTCCGTCTCAAAAAAAGAAAAAAAAATTCAATTTACTATTAAAAAAAAAAAAGCTACATACCTTGCTCACAATTTACCTGCAAGGAAATTCTTTGTAGGCCCCAAGACCTTTCCCCTAAAACCGCTCTGTTGAAATGTACCCTAACAATGTACCTTGATAGCTGATCTTCACAGGAATGAGACAAAGGACAGAATTAAAAAGTCATCCCTCGGCCGGGCGCGGTGGCTCACGCCTGTAATCGCAGCACTTTGGGAGGCCGAGGCGGGCGGATCACAAGGTCAGGAGATCGAGACCATGGTGAAACCCCGTCTCTACTAAAAATAGAAAAAATTAGCCAGGCGCAGTGGCGGGCGCCTGTAGTCCCAGCTACTCGGGAGGCTGAGGCAGGAGAATGGCGTGAACCCGGGAGGCGGAGCTTGCAGTGAGCCGAGATTGCGCCACTGCACTCCAGCCTGGGCGACAGAGCAAGACTCCGTCTCAAAAAAAAAAAAAAAAAAAAAAAAAAAAAAAAAAGTCATCCCTCTGCTCATCTGAGACAAATGCACACCTGACTGCTTCCTCTGCCCTATGTTTATCTTATGTAAAAATGCAGATTCACTGAGCATGAGACAAACATCCAAGTGACTATCCCTCCACCCTCCCACATGTAAAATGTGTATTCAGTGAATGCTCATCAAAGACTCAAAAGAAAACAACCGCTTGCCTCTTTTATCTACCCTCCCTTTTTTTTTCTTCCTCCTTCCCCCAATATCCACTCTTTCCCCTTCAAATATTGAAATCTCCAGACTATCTTCAGAAAAAGGCACAGATCACAGATTTTTCCTGTATTTCTGTATTCTTTTTCCAGGGTATGTCCTTAGCCTTGACAAATAAACCTCTTAAAATGATTGAGACTCACCTTGGTCATTTTCTCTGAGTTACAATATATTGAATTACATTGATTAAGTTTTAAAAATTAAACCAACATTGAATTCCTAGGGTAAACTCCACTTAGTCATGATGTATGTTTTTCTACACTGTTAGATTCAATTTGCTACAACTGTTTTAAGGATTTTTGTATCCGTATCATGGTGGATATTGGTCTGTAGATTTCTTGTAATGTCATTATCTGATTTTCATATCATACTCCTATTTGGTAGCACATTCTGGGCAATAAGACACTTCTCAATAAATGTAAAAGGATGCAAATTATACAAAGTGTGTTTTCTGACCAAAATGGTTTAAATTCGAAATCAACAACAGAAGCTGGGCACGGTGGCTCATACTTGTAATCCCGGCACTTCGGGAGGCCAAGGCAGACAGATTGCTTGAGCCCAGGAGTTTGACGACAGGTGTGCACCACCGTGCTTGGCTAATTTTTGTATTTTTTGTAGAGGCAGGGCTGAGTTATTTAAAATTAGCTGGGAATGGTAGTGCACACCTGTAGTCTCAACTACTCGGGAGGCTGAGGTGGGAGAATCGCTTGAGCGCTGGAGGTTGAGGTTTCAGTAAGCCAAAATCACACCGCTGTACTCCAGCCTCAGTGACAGAGTGAGAACCTGTCTCAAAACAAACAAACAAACAATAACAGAAATATATCTGGACAGTTCCCAAATATTTGGAATCTAAAGAACACACTTCTATATAACCCATAAATCAAAGAAATTAGAAGAGAAAATAAAAAGTATTTTGAACCAAATGAAAATAAAGACAACATATCAAAATGTATTAGATAAAATTTATGGGATAAAACTGAAGTAGGGCCAGGAGTGGTGGCTCACACCTGTAATCCCGGCACTTTGGGAGGCCTAGGCAGGCGGATCACTTGAACCCAGAGGTTTGAGACCAGCCTGGCCAACATGGTAAAACCTCATTTCTACTAAAAATGTAAAAAAAAAAAAAAAAATTTTTTTTTTTTTTTGAGACAGAGTCTTGCTCTGTTGCCTCAGCTTGAGTGCAGTGGCGTGGTCTTGGCTCACTGCAACCTCCGCCTCCTGGGTTCACACCATTCGCCTGCCTCAGCCTCCCGAGTAGCTAGAGCCCGCCACCACACCCAGCTAATTTTTTTTGTATTGTTAGTAGTTTCACCGTGTTAGCCAGGATGGTCTTGATCTCCTGACCTCGTGATCTGCCCGCCTCGGCCTCTCAAAGTGCTGGGATTACAGGCGTGAGCCACCACGCCCGGCCAAAAATTTTTAAAGAAGAAAAAAAAAACCTGAAGCAGTACTTAGAAATTTATAGCACTGAATGCCTGTAGTAGAAAAGAAGAGGCCGGGCGCGGTGGCTCAAGCCTGTAATCCCAGCACTTTGGGAGGCCGAGACGGGTGGATCACGAGGTCAGGAGATCGAGACCATCCTGGCTAACCCGGTGAAACCCCGTCTCTACTAAAAAATACAAAAAACTAGCCGGGCGAGGTGGCGGGCGCCTGTAGTCCCAGCTACTCGGGAGGCTGAGGCAGGAGAATGGCGTGAACCCGGGAAGCGGAGCTTGCAGTGAGCTGAGATCCGGCCACTGCACTCCAGCCTGGGCGACAGAGTAAGACTCCGTCTCAAAAAAAAAAAAAAAAGAAAGAAAAGAAGAAAAATCTAAAACCAATGTCCTCAGTTTCCACCTTAACAAACTAGAAAAGAAGAGGAGATTATACTCAAAATAAGCAAAATAAAGGAAATAGTAGATTAAAGCAGAAATCAATTAAGTAGATAACAATGAAGACAGTGAAACCAAGGCTGGTTCTTTGAGAAGATCAATTGCAATTGTATTAGTCAGGATTCTCCAGAGAAACAGAACCATTAGGATATATGTAAATATATAAGAGATTTATCATGAGAATTGGCTTGCACAGTTATGGAGGTCAAGAATTCCCATGATATGCCATTTGTAAGCTGGAGAATCAGGAAAGCTAGGGGTGTTATTCAATCAGAGTCCAAGGGCATGAGAACTAGGGCAGCCAGTGGCATAGCTCCCAGTCTGAGGCCAAAGGCCTGAGAACTAGGGCAGGAAATAGTGTAATCCCAGAGTCCAAAGTCCTGAGAACCAGTACCTCCAGTGTCCTTGAGTGAGTGTCAAGGGCGTAAGATTGATGTCCCAGCTCATGATGAGAAAGAATGTGCCCTTTCTTCACCTTTTTGTTCTATTGAGCCCTCAGTGATTGGATGATGCCTGCACATTGATGAGGACAGGTCTTCTTTCCTCAGTCCACCAATTCAAATGCAAGCTCTTCTAGAGACAGCCTCACAGACACACCCAAAAATAATATCTACCAGCTCTCTAACCTAGGCCAGTTGATATGTAACATCAGCCATCACAGGCCAGACATGAGGGCTCATGTCCTTAATCCCAGCACTTTGGGAAGCTGAGGCAGGAGGTTAATTTGAGCCCAGCCTGGCCAACATAGCAAAACACCATCCCAGGCCAGGCATGGTGGCTCACGCCTGTAATCCCAGTGCTTTGGGAGGCTGAGGTGGGCAGATCACTTGAGGTCAGAAGTTCAAGACCAACCTGGCCAGCACAGTGAAACCCCGTCTCTACTAAAACAAAATACAGAAATTAGCCGGGTGTGGTGGCATGCGCCTGCAGTCCCAGCTACTTAGGAGGCAGAAGCTGGGGAATTGCTTGAACCCAGGAGGCACAGGTTGCAGTGAGCCGAGATCATGCCACTGTACCCCAGCCTGGGAAATAGACAAGACTCCATCTCAAAAAAAAAAAAGAAATTTTTTTTAAATAAATAAAACACATCATCCCTACAAAAAAAAAAATTTACCATCACAGCAATAAACCTCTCACTAAAATGAACCGGAAAAAAAAAGGGAGAAAACACAAATAATATCAGAAATGAGAAAAAGGACAATATAGGTTCTATAGAACTAACAGCATAATAAGGAAACAAGTTTATGTCAATAAATCCTGAAACTTAGATGAAATAGGCAAATTTCTGGACAGGTTTGGTGGCTCATGCCTGTAATCTCAGCTCCTGGGAGAGTTAAGGGGTAGGATCGCTTAAGGCCAGAAGTTGGAGACTGGGTAACAAAGTGAGACCCCATTGCTAAAAAAAAAAAAAAAAAAAAAAAGCCAGGCATGACAGCATGCTCCCGTAGTCTCAGATACTCAGGACGCTGAGATGGAAGAATCGCCTGAGCCCAGGAGTTTGAGACCAGCCTGGGAGACAGAGTGAGACCGCATGTCAAAAAAAAAAAGGAAAGAAAAGAAACAGATTTTTTTTAACTGCTTCTTATGGAACAGGGCTACCTCATAGGCAGTATCCCCAAAACAAATTTCTTTCTTTTTTTTTTTTGAAACAGGATCTCATGCTGTCACCTACGCTGAAGTGCAATGATGTGATCTCAGCTCACTGCAACCTCTGTTTCCTGGGCTCAAGTGATTCTCCAGCCTCAGCCTCCCATGTTGCTGGGATTACAGGTATAAGCCACCAAAGCCTGACTAATTATATATATATATTATATATATTTATATATATATTTATATATAATATATATTTATATATAATATTATATATTTATATAATATTTATATTAATATATATATTTATATATTTATATATTTTTTTTTTTGGTAGAGATGACGTTTTACCATGTTGCCCAGGCTGGTCTCAAACTACTGAGCTCAAAGCAATCCACCCATCTCAGCCTCCCAAAGTTCTGGGATAACAGGCATGAGCCACCGTTCTGGGCTGCCAAAACAAATTTCTTGACAGACAAAAACTACCAAAGTTTACTCAAGAAGAAATAGTCCTAAATAGCCATTATCTTTTTTTTTTTTTTTCTTTGAGACAGAGTCTCGCCTTTTGGCCAGGCTGAGGTGCAATGGCGCGATCTTGGCTCACTGCAAGCTCCGCCTCCCGGGTTCATGCCATTCTCCTGCCTCAGCCTCCCTAGTAGCTGGGACTACAAGCGCCCGCCACCACGCCCGGCTAATTTTTTGTATTTTTTAGTACCATGTTAGGCAGGAAGGTCTCGATCTCCTGACGTCGTGATCTGTCTGTCTCGGCCTCGCAAAGTGCTGCGATTACAGGCGTGAGCCACCGCGCCCGGTCCTGAATAGCCATAATCTATTAAAGAAATTGAATTTGTAATTTAAAATCTTCCCCTAGAGAAAATCTCAGTGTCAATACCTGCTGTACATAATCCTCAAGTCTATTTACCCTGGTAGATGGGAACAGCACCCAAACCACCTCCATTTGACATTAAAAAACACTTCAACTCCTGAGCTAACTTAAAAATGTATGTTGTTATAAGAAAAGCTAAAAATAACATGCTACAAATTAAGAAAGTGTGTGAGCTAATTATGTTGGCACTGGAGAATTTGCTAAAAGTGAACTCCAGGAATATTTTCAAAAGTGGGTCATCAGACTGACTGGACCCTGTAACATGTAGAAACTGGATCTGAAGAGCTGTCAAAGTTGCCTAGAAAAGAAAATACAGAATGATTGCATTTGTTGGGATGAAATAAAGAAATGTTAGCTGGACCTGGTAGCATTCAGCTATAGTCCTAGAGCTACTTGGGAGTCTGAGGTGGGAGGATTGCTTGAGCCCAGGAGTTGGAGGCAGCAGTGGGCTATGATTGCGTCACTGCACTCCAGCCAGGGTAACAAAGCAAGACCCTTTATCTAAAAAAAAGCAAAAAAAAAAAAAAAAAAAAAGGCGGAGGGGTGTTATGACACAGAGTTTCGCTCTTGTTGCCCAGGCTGGACAATGGCATGATCTCGGCTCACCGCAACTTCTGCCGTCCGGGTTCAAGCGATTCTCCTGCCTCAGCCTCCTGAGTAGCTGGGATTACAGGCATTTGCCACCACGCCCGGCTAATTTTGTATTTTTAGTAGACATGGGGTTTCGCCATGTTCGTCAGGCTGATCTTGAACACCCGACCTCAGGTGATCTACCTACCTCTGCCTCCCAAAGGGCTGTGATTACAGGCGTGAGCCACCACATCTGGCCTAAAAGTGGTGTTTTTGGGGGTGTTTTGTCTTGATTTGTTTTGTTTTGCCACCCAGGCTGGAGCACAGTGGCACGATCTAGGCTGATTTTTGTATTTATAGTAGAGACGGGGTTTTACCATGTTGACCAGGCTGGTCTCGAACTCCTGGCTTCAAGTGATCCACCCGTTTCGGCCTCCCAAAGTGCTGCGATTACATGCGTGAGCCACCTCGCCTGGTGGTTTATACAAACAAATCATTTTCCTCTTTGAAATAAAATACATCTTTTGCTTAAAAAACAGACACTTTTGTGACCTTGTCAAGAACCTTAGCTTTGTGCAGCCTCAGCTGCCTTACTTGTAAACTACATGTTGAAAAGTTGCCTAAAGGCCAATATTATACCAGAGAAGTACTTGTGCCGGCCTGTCAACTCCACGGGCCATAATTCTATGAAACTTGTAATGCTAATGCTAAATCACGGGTGAAAAATGAAAATCATTGTGAAAACACTGCCATCTTTATACAAAACCCAACCTCCAGCCCGGTGCGGTGGCTCACACCTGAAATCCCAGCACTTTGGGAGGCTGAGGCGGGCGGGTCATCTGGGGTCGGGAGTTCGACACCAGCCTGACCAACATGGAGAAACCCCGTCTCTACTAAAAATACAAAATTAGCCAGGCGTGGTGGCACATGCCTGTAATCCCAGCTACTCAGAAAGGCTGAGGCAGGAGAATCACTTGAACCCGGGAGGCGGAGGTTGCAGTGAACCAAGGACACTGCACTCCAGCCTGGGCAACAACAGTGAAACTCGGTCTCAAAAAACAAACAAACAAACAAACAAAAAACCCAACCTCCAAGTTCCTCCACTTAACATTTTAAAACTCTAGAAAGGAGGGTGGGTCAGCTGGGCACAGTGGCTCATGCCTGTAATCCCAGCATTTTGGGAGGCTGAGGCGGGCAGATCACGAGGTCAGAACCATGCTGGCTAACACGGTGAAACCCCATCTCTACTAAAAATGCAAAAAATTCGCCGGGCATGGTGGCACGTGCCTGTAGTCCCAGCTACTTGGGAGGCTGAGGCAAGAGAATCGCTTGAACCCAGGAGGCAGAAGTTGTAGTGAGCCAAGATCGCACCACTGCACTCCAGCCTGGGCGACAGAGCGAGACTCCTTAAAAAAAAAAAAAAGAAAGGAGGGTGGATCAATCAGGCACCGCAGCTCTGTGCCTCATCCCCCTCCCCACCCCTCTGTTATCAGCCACTCTCCTTGTGGCTCCTCTTCGAGTCCCAGGGAAACATCACTTCCTCCTTTTTAGGCTATGGCCCATCATTTCCCTTAGCATAGCTAAGATGGGTTGGGAGATCCAAAAGGATGTTAGTTTAAATTCTAAAAGTACTGAACATACTCAGTAGCAATGAACACATTTGGTGCCTAGATTGTGTTTTCTAAATACTGTTCTCTGCTAAAAGGAATCAGCGCTTTCTGAAGACCTGGTTGATCTCAAGACTGGGGCAGACAAGGAGAAAGATTAGCCTGAAACATTTTTGTTGTGCCAGGAAATAAGGCAGTGCTGGGAAAAAAAAAAAAAAGTAATGTTGGCTGGGTGCGGTGGCTCACACCTGTAATGCCTGCACTTTGGGAGGCCAAGGTGGTTGGATCACTTGAGGTCAGGAGTTTGAGACCAGCCTGGCCAACATGGTGAAGCCCCATCTGTACTAAAAAATACAAAAATTGGCCAGGCGCGGTGTCTCACACCTGTAATCCCAGCACTTTGGGAGGCCAAGGCAGGCGGATCACAAGGTCAGGAGATGGAGACCATCCTGGCTAACACGGTGAAATCCCATCTCTACTGAAAATATGAAAACAAAAAATTAGCCAGGTGTGGTGGTGGGCGCCTGTAGTCCCAGCTACTCGGGAGGCTGAGGCAGGAGAATGGCATGAACCCAGGAGGTGGAGCTTGCAGTGAGCCGAGATCGTGCCACTGCACTCCAGCCTGGGCGACAGAGTGAGACCCTGTCTCAAAAACAAACAAACAAGCAAAAAAAAAAAAAAAAAAAATTAGCCAGGCGTGGTGGCGGGTACCTGTAATCCCAGCTACTCAGGAGGCTGAGGCAGGAGAACTGTTTGAACCCAGAAGGCAGAGGTTGCAGTGAGCCAAGATCGTGCCACTGCATGTCAGCCTAAGTGACAGAGCTAGACTGTGTCTCAAAAAAAGTAATAATAATAATGTCAAAAGACATGGAAGTGCCAGGTGACTCATGCCTGTAGTCACAGCACTTCGGGAGGCCAAAGTGGCAGGATCACTTAAGGCCAGGAGTTGGAGACTGGCCTGGGCAACATCGTGAGATCCTGTCTTCACACACACACACACACACACACACACACACACACACACACAAATTTTTTAAAAGACATGGAAGCCAGATTAAAGGGGCTCCCTCTGGTCAAAACTGGAATAATTTGAGCATTAAAATAAGAATTGAAATTAATTATAATCTATTGAATAAAACCAGAGTCCATATTGATAATACACATGAATCAAAAAGGAGTGAGGAGGGCTCTTTTTTATAGTCTAATGCCAAATGATAAAAACAGAGGGAACGCTGGAGTTACAAAATCACCATTGTGCAACTATTATGATAAAAATTGGCTAGGGGCCGGGTGCAGTGGCTCACACCTGTAATCCCAACACTTTGGGAGGCCGAGGTGGGTGGATGACTTGAGGTCAAGAGTTCGAGACCAGCCTGGCCAACATGGTGAAACCCCATCTCTACTAAAAATTAAAAAAAAAAAAAAAAAATAGCCGGGCATGGTGGTGCACGCCCACAGTCCCAGCTACTTGGGAGGCTGAAGCAGGAGAATCACTTGAGTCCAGGAGGCGGAGCTTACAGTGAGCCGAGACTGCGCCACTGCACTGCAACCTGGGTGACAGAGCGATACTCTATCTCAATAAACAAACAAACAAATAAATAAATAGTTGGCTAGGGCAAAATCATGAATGGATACTGATGCAGGGCAGGCAAGTCCCATAGTAGGGCTTAGCCCATGAGGGTCTGTGGCTTCACCCAGGAAAGAGGGCAAGCTGGTGGTAGGGTAGAAGAAAACAGCCTTATTGAAGTGACAGTGTTACAGCTCTGTGACTGCTCTGCAGAGCAGGGCTACCCCATCGGCAGTGTGCTGAGAGTAGCAGCTTAGGGCAGCTCTGCAGTCATATTCACACCTACTTTTAATTACACGTAGATTAAGGAGTGGTTTATGCAGAAATTTCTAGGGAATTAGTAACTTTTGGGTCATCGGGTCGTTACCATGGGAAAGGGTGGTAACTCCTAGGTGTTGTTGCCATGGCAATGGTAAACTGACATGGCACACTTGGGGGTGTGTGTCTTATGGAAAGCTGCTTCTGCCCCATTCCTGTTTTAGCTAATCTTCAATTTGGTCCAGTGCCCAAGCCCTGCCTCTGGAATCGAGTCCCGCTTCCTATCTCAATGCTAAATCTAGGTGGGGAAAGCTGAACTGGGCAGGGTTATTTGCATGATCTCAAAGCGTCTCCCTACAGATTATTTACAAATTGTTACAAGTTCACAAGTTACAAAATAGTAACTATATATCATGGAGAAACCAGACAACATCATTAGCAAGTCCGACCTTGATTAAATTAACATCACCAGTAAGGAGCAGGTAGACATTGTAGGGCTTGGGTTGGGCTTTCCCTTAAAAGAACACAACACAATTTATGTTGTATTTCAGGTCAGATGCGTAACTTAAACCCGGTCATGAGCAAACATCAGGAAAACACAAATTGATGAACATTCTATACAATAGCTGGATTTTTTTTTTAATGTCAGTGTCATTAATGACAAAGAAAGGCTGAGGAAGTATTTTAGATCAAAGGAGACAAACAGCAATGACAACAAAATGCAATCCATGCTGGGGAACTGGGCCTTGTGCTGGAGGGGGAAGTGCTACCAAGGGTGTTATTGGGACAGTTGACAATGGTGGAATATGAACTTTATAATGTCAATGTTAAATTTCCTGTATTTGATCATTGTACCATAATATATATTTTGTTAATTTTAGAGACAGGGTCTTGCTCTGTTGCCCAGGATGGAGTGCAGTGGCTCAATCATAGCTCACTGCAGCTTCAAACTCCTAGGCTCAAGCAATCCTCCCACCTCAGCCTCCCGAGTAGCTGGGACTATAGGAGCATGCCACCATGCTGGGCTAACTTATTTTTTATGTTTTTATAGAAATAGGGTCTTGCTGTGTTGTCCAGGCTGATTTTGAACTCCTGGAGTCAAGGGATACTCCCACCTCAGCCTCTCAAAGCACTGGGATTGCAAGTGTGAGCCACCTTGCCTAGCCTGTACCATGATTTTTTTTTTTGAGACAGAGTCTCACTCTGTCGCCCAGGCTGGAGTGCAGTGGCGCGATCTCGGCTCACTGCAACCTCCACCTCCAGGGTTTAAGGGATTCTCCTGCCTCAGCCTCCCAAGTACCTGGGATTACAGGAATATGCCACTACATCCAGCTAAACCTGTACCATGATTATTTAAGAGAATATTCTTGCTATTGAGAAATAGGCATTATAGTATTAAGAGATAAAGGGTCATAATATATGCACTGACTCTCAAATGATTCAGAAAAAAATGAGTATAATGCATTTAGAGAGATAATGACAAAGCAAATTTGTCAAAATGTGAGAAATGGATAAATCTGGGTAAAGAGTATATGGGAAGTATCTGTAACTAAGAATAATTACAAGAATGCAACTTTTCTTTCTTTTTTTTTTTTTTTTTTTTTTTTGAGACGGAGTCTCGCTCTGCCAGAATGCAACTTTTCTATAAGTTTGAAATTATTTCAAAATAAAAAGATGTTGACTATAGTCCTCTGCTGTACCAGCTGAGCTACTGAAGGATGCTATAAAAAAGGTTTTTAAAAGGCACATAAACAGAAGAGAAAGAGCCAAATGAGGACTAGGTTGTATAAGGACAGTTCCAAGTGTCCAGTCAAATTCTGACTTTAGCTTGTTCTCTTTTATCTACTTTTTTTTTTTTTTTTTTTGACAGTTTCGCACTTGTTACCCAGACTGGGTTGCAATGGTGCGATCTTGGTTCACCACAACCTCCACCTCCCAGGTTCAAGCGATTCTCCTACCTCAGCCTCCTGAGTAGCTGGGATTTATCTACTTTCTTAAAAGGGCTCTTACTCTCAACCTCAGAGAGCTGCTATGACATCATAGGTACCCCACCCAGCTTCTTACCTTCCCAGGTCCTGGCCTTCCACCCTGTGAAGGGCACCATCTTCCTTCCCCAGGCAAGGGGAGGCTGGTCCCTAGGTGCTAGAGACTAGGATACTTTGATGCCTTTGCTCTTACCGAAACCAAAATCAAAACCAAACGACAACAAAAAATAATTCTAACATTGCAACCCACTCAGGCGTTTCCAATGCCTTTATTTTCCTATTTGAGGGAAATATCATTTCCCCAGACCAAGGGCAAGATGGGTGACTAAACCTGGGAATGGCCTCAACCTTCCTGCAAGCAGTAGATCCACAGCACATGGTTAATAATTTATGCTATTAAGGTTAGGCTACTAAGGCTATTAAGGTGTACAGTCCTAACGGACACACCTATGAATTAGATACACCTGTCAACAGAAGCCGGTCAGATCCATAGTTAAGAACCAGAGCAAGATGGTCTGAGTTTAGTTTCTGACTCCACCACTTACAAGTTGTGTGAACGGTTGGGTGCAGTGGCTCTGCCGGGAATCCTGGCCCTTGGAAGGTTGAGGCTGGAGGGTTGCTTTGAGCCCAGGAGTTTGAGACCAGCCTGGGCAACATAGCCAGACCCTGTCTCAATTTTATTTTAGTTTTTAAAAAGTTGTATGACTGAGAGCAAACCAGCTAGTTTCCGAAGCTCATGAACCATTCACTCAACAAAGTAACTACCTCGTAAGCACCAGGCAGTATTTTGGGAGGTAGCAAAATGTAAGCTCTCTGCTCTCAGAGCTTACATTCCAGTTAGATGAGACAGAAACTTTAAAAATAAATAATTAAAATATAGAGTGTAACTTTATTGAATCCAGAGAGTCTGAGGCTGAATTTTGGGAAAGGAGAAAAGAAACATCAGTTTTATAAAGTTGAAAGAAAGAAAAAAAAAAAAAAAACAAGTGATTAACTGATTTTATGTTCTGTTCTTCTGGTCTTCTCTTTAAAATATTTCTCAAATGGAGATGATTCAAGGAATTTGAAGATTTTATTTTTGTTTTTGCTTTCTGGCTTTGCTTTGAGTCGAAAATAAGGCTTTTTTTTTCTATATTTGAGACATTTTGCAGATACACAGAATCCTTTAAGAGTAGAGTTTGGAGTTTACATTGAAGGTGTCAAAAATTCTACTATTAGAGGAAATTAAAATACCATTCATAATGAGAATAACAACTTTATAGGGGAATTACTAGCAATTTATGAAAGGCTTTTTTTCTCCAAATGGTCAAAAGAATTGCGTCGGAGATTTGGATGTTCTTTTGCTATGGTTCGTACAGTCTGTATTTGCTCTTCAAATAACTTTGGATGACTTTTACATGGCCACATTACTGTTTCCATAAATGATATTTTTAGGAATTGGAAATAACAAAAAGTTCTGGTAGACTTGCCACTTGTCCTTAATAACTTGTGTAGCTAAACGTCTCTTTCCCAAAAAGTGATTGAGAAACAGTATCAGCTAGGATTTTAAATGTTAAATGGATGGGCCGGGCACGGTGGCTCACGCCTGTAATCCCAGCACTTTGGGAAGCCGAGGCGGATGGATCACTTGAGGTCATGAGTTTGAGACTAGCCTGGCCAACATGGTGAAACCCCATTTCTACTAAAAATACAAAAATTAGCCGGGCATGGTAGCATGCACCTGTAATCCCAGCTACTCGGTAGGCTGAGGCCAGAGAATCACTTGAACCCGGGAGGCGGAGGTTGCAGTGAGCAGAGATCATGCCATTGTACTCCAGCTTGGGCAACAAGAGTGAAACTCCGTCTCAAAAAAATAAAAGTTGGCTGGGCTCGGTGGCTCATGCCTGTAATCCCAGCACTTTGGGAGGCCGAGGCAGGTGGATCACAAGGTCAGGAGATCCTGGCTAACACGGTGAAACCCCATCTCTACTAAAAATACAAAAAATTAGCCGGGCGTGGCTGCAGGCACCTGTAGTCCCAGCTACTTGGGAGCTGAGGCAGGAGAATGGCGTGAACCTGGGAGGCGGAGCTTGCAGTGAGCCGAGATTGCGCCACTGCACTCCAGCCTGGGTGACAGAGCAAGACACTGTCCCCTGCCCCAAAAAAAACGTTAAATGGATGTTTTTATGTAAGACAGTAAGAAAACCACAGGACATGCAGTGGTTTGGTTGCTGGTTAGTTGTCATTATCATTAACTTTTCTTTTTTTTTTTTTTGAGACGGAGTCTCGCTCTGTCGCCCAGGCTGGAGTGCAGTGGCACGATCTCGGCTCACTGCAAGCTCCGCCTCCCGAGTAGCTGGTACGCACATTCTCCTGCCACCTCACCCGGCTAGTTTTTTGTATTTTTTTAGTAGAGACGGGGTTTCACCGTGTTCGCCAGGATGGTCTCGATCTCCTGACCTCGTGATCCGCCCGTCTCGGCCTCCCAAAGTGCTGGGATTACAGGCTTGAGCCACCGCGCCCGGCCTATCATTAACTTTTCTATTGTTTAAATTTCAGAAGAAAAATCTTTGTGTGCATGTTAAGATTTTTCGAGATTGATAATTACATAAGGCTCTGGTCTCAAGATCCAATCCGTGTCCATTTTGTTTCAATGTCACCAAAGTAAAATTGATTATAGGGTGATTCTGCTTTTTCTCTCCCATTAAAGGTTTTCAGGGGAAAAAAAATTGTTCCTCTCTTACCATCTTTTTATTTCACTTTTTTGAGATAAATTCTCACGCTGTTACTCAGGCTGGAGTGCTGATGCAATCACAGCTCACTGCAGCCTCAACCTCCTGGGCCCAAGCAATTTTACCACCTCCTCTGAAACAGCTGAGACCACAGGTGTACACCATCATGTCTGGCTAATTAAAAAAAAAAAATTTTTTTTTAGAGATGGGTCTTGCTATGTTGCCCAGGCTGGTCTTGAACTCCCGGGCTCAAGCGATTCTCCCACCTCAGCCTCACAAAGTGCTAGGATTATAGGCCTGAGCCACCATACCCGGCCATATCTTGTTTAAAAAAAAAAATAAAGTTCTCCATTATTTGACTGAATGTTTTGTTGTGCTTCGTTTTTTGAGACAGTCTTGCTCTGTCGCCCAGGCTACGGTGCAATGGCGTATCTCAGCTCACTGTAACCTCCATTTCCTGGATTCAAGCAATTCTCCCACCTCAGCCTTCCAAGTAGCTGGGATTACAGGCACCCGCCATCATGCATGCCTGGCTAATTTCTGTATTTTTAGTAGAGACGGGGTTTCATGCCTCGGCCTCCCAAAGTGCTGGGATTACAGACGTGAGCCACCGTGCTTGGCTGGTTGAATGTTCATAAATTTCAAAAACATACCAAAAGAATGCACTTGAAATTTTAACTTTATTATTTTCCCATTACAAAAGTAATGCATATTGATTACATAATAAAAGGGAAGGAGCTCAAAACATATAAAGGAGTCTATGCTTTTTTATTTTGTTTTTTTAAAGGAGTCTGTTTTAAAATTGCCTATTACCCTATTCCAGGGAAAACTACTAACATTTTGCCATATTTCATTTTATCAGTCTTTTCCTATGTATTTTTGAACATAGCTCAAATATTACTGTATATAAAGTCTTATATTCAGCTTTTTCAACATAAATTAAAGTTATTTTTATGTCAATAAAAATTATCTTTGTAAACATAATTTTAATGGCAAAATGACATTCCATCATACAGACATACTATCATTTATTTAAACACTCTCCTAAAATCAAATATTTAGTTAGGAGAAGGAGTTAGTAAGTCAAAGCATATAAACATTGTGCAGATCACTGTGGCCTAGAAAGCCTGTTCTTTTTTTTTTTTTTTTTTTTTGAGACGGAGTCTCGTTCTGTTGCCCAGCCTGGAGTGCAGGGGTGCGATCTCGGCTCACTGCAACCTCTGCCTCCTGGGTTCAAGCAATTCTGCCTCAGCCTCCCGAGTAGCTGGGATGACAGGCGCATGCCACCATGCTCGGCTAGTTTTTGTATATTTAGTAGAGACAGGGTTTCACCTTATTGGCCAGGCTGGTCTCGAACTCCTGACCTCAAGTGATCCACCTGCCTCGGCCTCCCAAAATGCTGGGATTACAGGCATGAGCCACCGTGCCCGGCCTCAAAGGCTGTTCTTGAAAGCACAGGGAGGAAATGCAGCGACTCTGCGGGTGAGGGGTGGTATCAAGGCTGGCAGCAAGGAGAAGGCTCACAGGTCCTGGCCTAGTCGCTCCAGCTCGTTGAGGAGGAAGTCCATATCAGCACAGGTCAGCGCAGGGTTGGCCACAACCACACGGAAGAAGTTACCCCGGGTTCCGTGGGGCTGGTAGCCAATCATCATGGAGCCCTCCTTCACCATGCGCTCCTTGAGCATGGGGGCCACCTGTGGGAAGGTGGAGAGAGATTCCAGTTGCAGTCTGGGGTCGGCTGACAGGTAGACTGGCTTCTTGTCCTGCCAGGCTTTCAGAGGTGCTTTCCCCTCCCACCCAGCCACCTTCTAGGGGTAGCATACATTGGTCAGACCTTGACCTTGGCCTCAGTTTACCTTTTCTGTCATATCTAACCTGCTTGGCCTTCTCTATCTTCTGCTTTTCTCCCCATTTCTCCCATCTCCAAGAAATCTGTCATGTGGGCCATTTTCTGCCAAATCTTGACTTTCTCTTGATTCCTAACACTGCTTTAGTCTAACTTCAAGCCTTGGTCATCTAAGGCTTAGTCAACACCTTCTTCTCCCCTCTCTTAATTCCTGTAATATTTTTGATAATATTAATCTGTGCCCTGTGGTCTAGCAAGTAATTTACAAAATTGCCTTGAACACATTGCTTCCAAATAGTAACTCTTGTTTTATAATAACAACTCCATCAGGGCAAGAACATTTGTCCTTTCGGATCATCTGCAGCACCTAGTACTACTCTATCTTTAGGGACCAGGATATAACACAGCTCCTTGCCTCCAGGTGGCACTTCTAGACTGGCCTTCCCGGGTTGCTCTGTCCCCAGCACGGGTGATAAAGCTCTTCCATGATCTTTCTGCCTCATATCTGTCCTGGGCCTGAGTTCCCAGCCCAATTGCCAGCACAGGGCTCTGTGTACTGCACACTGGTAACTTCTCTGACTTCTCCTGTAACACCCCTCGCTGCTTCTTACTTACCAGAAACATACCTTCCTCTCCATCCCCAACCCTACCCCTACCCAAAAGACAGCGTCCCTGCCTCAGAGCAAGAGACCAGCAAGGGGACCTGCCATGCCACTCCCAGCCAGCAGGGGGCAGAAGCGCATCAGGTCCCTAAGGGGAAAGCAGAGCGGCAGAGCACGCCTACCTTGGACAGCCTCTCGTGGTAATCTGGACTGTCCTGCTTCCCTCGCAGGCTGGGGGGTACGAACCAGAAACACACATTGACGAACTCAGGCTGAGAGGAATGAGAAAGAGGAAGGTGTATGCTGAGGAAGGGGGACCGTTTTCCCTCTCCCTGCCCTTTTTCCTCCACTAGGGCTTTAGTTGGGGTTAGGGAGCTGCAAAAGAGCTGGGCGGGGGCAGGTGCCACAAAAGAGAAGGGGGTCCTACCTCCATGACTAGCTCCAACCCTTCCCGCTTCTTTATTTCCTCTACCAGGTACCTGTGAACAGTGAGAAACCATAGGTGGGGAGGAAAAGCAGAGATCCAGAGACAAAAGAGGCCTACTTAGAATGAGCCACAGAGAGACCGAGAGAAAAATAATCCCGGGGAGCAGGAAAGGGGGAGGGGCAGTGACCGAGGAGAGGGGAACAGGGACGACCCCCCACACACCCCCACTCCACCCGCCTACCGGGCAAGGGCAAAGGCCTGGTCGATGCGCCGTTCCAGCCCTTGATCGCCCTGTGCCTTCCACATGAGCCACAGCTTCAGACAGTCCACACGGCGGCCACACTGCACTACCTTGTCTCCCGTGTCCAGAGCCACATCGTAGAACTTGTCCTGCTGGAAAAGGTAGCTGGCCTGGGACCCATGGCAGCGCTTGAGCAGGTTCTGTGTGGGGGTGAGGAGATTGTCAGACCCTACCCTCTCCACCGAGGCTTTCCTCCAGGGCTGCACTGTGGGGGTCTTAGCTCAGGACACCCTTTTCTTTCCCTGGAACCAGGCGGCACTGCTGGGATGGCTGCCTGCTGGCTCCAACCTTCTTTGGGTTTCCTCTCAGTACCCAGGGTTCTTCCTAAACTCTGATGGCAACTTCAAGCTAGAAACTCCAGGATACCTCTGACTCCAACTTCAAACTGGAAACTTTTCCCTTTGAAAACAGGACCCTGGGGGAGTGAAGAAGCCTAATACAGGATAGGGTGGTAGCAGAGATGCAGCTTCAGAAGGGATGGTAAGGAGAATAGAGAAAGGCCTGAACTTTATCTAAGGTAGGATAGAGAAGGCAGAGCTCCAGAGACAGGTGGGGCTGGTGCAGGGGCAGGGGCAGACCCACCGAGGTATCCTGGAGAAGAAGTGCAGAGCATTGCAGGCCTGCCGCGAGGAGCTTGTGGGGATTCCAGGCCACAGAGTCAGCCCTGGATGGGGTGGAGCAAAGGCAGGTCAGTGGCTCCTCCTCCAGCTGCCCAACCAGAGCCCCTCCTCCTTTTCCAGGACCCCAGTAAAGGTGCTTTGGTCTCACCCTCACCCCGGCATCAGGAAGAATTGCCATGTCTGACCTCCCAGCTCCAATCAATCCTCTCCAGTCCCCCTCCCCTCAGCCTCCTTCCCCAGCCATGTTAAACTCCCTAGTCCATGATGATTCTCTGGACCAATGGTTTGAAGGGTGGGATTTGGGAAGAAGGGGACTGTATGCACCTCTGGATCCCATCCAGGAGATGCCTGTGTGTCTGTGACAGCAGGACGCTCCCACCCCAGGCAGCCTGTGGAGCAGGAGGAACAACGTGGGCCTGGGCCTTGGCTCAGCCCACCCCACCGCACCCCCAAGCCCAAGTCCCACTCACATCCACATGCAGCCAGAGCCCATGACGCTGGCACACATCAGCAATTGCCTCCAGGGGGTCAAAGGCCCCTAGCACAGTGGTGCCAGAGGTGGCACTGACCAGGAACGGCACAGCACCCTGTTGCCAAAATGTAGAGGGAGAAAGATGTAAAGTCATCTCAAAAGCAACTCAGAGCCTGGTGCTGGGCCCAGCTCTAAGCTCTTTGCATGCCTAAAATGGCCCATTTCAACCTCACAACAATGTGTTACTGTCCTTTTTAATGTGCAGTCAGGGACACTGAGATTCAAAAATCCAAGCAGAAGCTCCAGAGATGGACTTTGAACCTAGGTTTTTATTTCCAAAGCTCATACTCTCAAAAAACTTGAATGTTTTACTGGCAGATCCAATGCTACTGAAAAAGGCATAGTGGCTCACACCTATAATCTCAACACTTTGGGAGGCCAAGGCAGGATAGCCTGAGGCCAGAAGTTCAAGACCAGCCTGGGCAACACAGCAAGACCTCACCTCTAAAAAAAAATTTTTTTTTTAATTAGTCAAGTGTAGTGGCGCATACCTGTAGTCCCAGCTACTCAGGAGGCTGAGATGGCAGGATTGCTTCAGCCCAGAAGTTTGAGGTTACAGTGAGCTATGATTGTGCCACTGCACTCCAGCCTGGGCAACAGAATGAAACTCTGTCTCAAAAAATATAAACAAACAGGCCAGGCACAGTAGCTCAGGCCTGTAATCCCAGCACTTTGGGAGGTGGAAGCCGAGGCAGAGGCATGAGAATCGCTTGAACCCGGGAGGCAGAGGTTGCACTGAGCCAAGATCGCGCCATTGTACTCCAGCTTGGGCAAAAGATCACGATTCTGTCTTAAAATAAATAAATAGGCTGGGCGCGGTGGTTCACATCTGTAATCCCAGCACTTTGGGAGGCTGAGGCAGGTGGATCTTGAGGTCAGGAGTTTAAGACCAGCCTGGCCAACATCTCTACTAAAACTACAAAAATTAGCCAGGCGCAGTGGCAGGTGCCTGTAATCCCAGCTACTCAGGAGGCTGAGGCAGGAGAATCACTTGAACCCGGGCAGCAGAGGTTGCAGTGAGCCGAGAGTGTGCCATTGCACTCCAGCCTGGGTAACAAAGTGAGACTCTGTCTCTAAACAAACAAACAAACAAACAAATAAATAAATAAATAAATTTGAATAGTACAAAAGTTTATGCAGAAATTGAATTAGTAATTTTTAAGACTACCACAGCTTGATGTGGTAGCTCATGCCTATAATCCCAGCATTTTGGGAGGCCAAGGCAGGAGCATTGCTTGAGCCCAGGAGTTCAAGACCAGCCTGGGCAACCTAGTGAGACCTCACCTCTACAAAAGAAAAAAAAAAAAAAAAAAAAGTCTGGGTGTGGTGGCTCACGCCTGTAATCCCAGCACTTTGGGAGGCCAAGGCAGGCAGATCACCTGAGGTCCGGAGTTCAAGACCAGCCTGACCAACATGGAGAAACCCCGTCTCTACTAAAAATACAAAATTAGCTGGGCGTGGTGGCACATGCCTGTAATCCCAGCTACTTGGGAGGCTGAGGCAGGAGAATCACTTGAACCCAGGAGGTGGCGGTTGCTGTGAGCTGAGATTGCAGCACTCCAGCCTGGGCAACAAGAGCGAAACTCCATCTCAAAAAAAAAAAAAAAAGAAAGAAAATAGGTGTATAGTGGTGCCCTCCTATAGTCCCAGCTACCTGGGAGGCTGAGGTGGGAGGATCACTTAAGCCCAGGTGGTCAAGGCTGCAGTGAGCCCTGATCGTGCCACTGCACTCCAGTCTCAGCAACAGAGCAAGACCCTGTCTCAATTTTTTTTTAAGTTAAAAAGAAAAGAAACGCCCAGGTCCAGATGGCTTTGCTGATAAATTCCATCGAACATTTAACACAAATTGGTAACAGATCACAAACTCTTCCAAAAGACAGAATATACAAAAATCAATTGTACCTCTATACACATTAGCAATGAACAATCTAAAAATGAAATTAAGAAAACAATTTCATTTACAAAAACACCAAAAAGAATAAAATACTTAAGAATCGATTTAACAATAGAAGTATAAAGCATATACTCTGAAAACTACAAAACACTGTGGAAAGAAATTAAAGACCTAAATAAATGGAAAGATGTTTCATGTTGATGAATGAACACAACTCTTATCAAAATCCCAGTTGCCCTCTTTGCAGAAATGGACAAGCTGATCTTAAATTCATATGGAAATTCATGAAACCCAGACTAGCCAAAAACAATCTTGAAAAAAAAGCAAAGTTGGAGGACTCACACTTCCTGATTTCAAAACATACTACAAAGCTACAGCTGAATCAAGACAATGTAGTCTACAGCATAGACATGTAGATCAGTGGAACAGAACTGAGAACCCAGAAATAAATCCTCACATTTACAGTCAACTGATTTACAACAAGGATGCCAAGACAATTTATTGAAGAAAGAATTGTCTTTTCAACAAATGGTGCTGGAACAACTGGCTATCCACATGCAAACAATGCAGTTTGAATGCCTTTCTCATATCACACCCTCAAATTAACTCATATTGGATCATAGGCCTAAATCTCAGGGCTCAAACTGTAAAACTCTTAGAAGAAAATATAGGAGTAAATCTTTGTGAGCTTGGGTTAGGTTAGATATAACACCAAAAGCAGAAGCAACCAAAGAAAAAGTAGATAATTGGACTTCAAAATTTAAAACTTTTGTACTTCAAAGGACACTATCAAAAAAGTGAAAAGTCCAACAGCAAAGACATGGAATCAACCTAGGTGCCCACCAACAGTGGATTAGATTTTTTTAAATGTGGCATATACAAACCATGAAGTATTATGCAGCCATAAAAAAAGAATGAAATCATGTCCGTTGCAGCAACGTGGGTGCAGCTGGAGGCCAGTATCCTAAGTGAGTTAACACAGAAACAGAAAACCAAATACCACATGTTCTCGTAAGTGGGAGCTAAATACTGAGTCCACATGGACAGAAAGATGGGAATAAAAGACACTGGGGACTATAAGAAGCGGGAGAGAGGGGAGAAAAAGTTGAAAACATACCTATTGGGTACTATGCTCACTACCTGGGTGATGGGTTCAATCGTGCCTCAAACCTCAGAATCACACAATATACCCTTAGAACAAACCTGCACATGTCCTTACTGAATCTAAAATAAAAGTTTCAGAAAAGTGAAAAATCAACCTAGAGAGTGGGAAGAACATATCTGAATATCATACATCTGATAAGGGACTTACATCTAGAATATATGAAGAACTCAGTAACAAAAAGACAACGTAATTTTTTTAATGGGCAAAGGATCTGACTAGACATTTTTTCAATAAAGATATATAAATGGCTAATAAGCACATGAAAAGATGCTCAACATCACTAATCATTAGGGAAATGCAAATCAAAACTACAATGAGTTACCACTTCATACCCATTTAGGATAACTACTATCAAAGTAACAGAAAATGGCGGGATGCAGTGGCTCACGCCTGTAATCCTAGTACTGTAAGAGGCTGAGGTGGGAGGATGGCTTGAGCCTAGGAGTTTGAGACCAGCCTGGGTGACACAGCGAAAAGGAATTTTGGTAGAGATGTGTCTCTACCAAAAATAATTTTTAAAATTGGCCACATGTCGCAGTGTGCACCTGTGGTCCCAGCTCCTTGGGAGGCTGAGGTGGGAGAATCACTTGAGCCCAGGAGGTTGAGGCTGCAGTGAACCACGATCGCACCACTGCACTCCAGCCTGGGTGACAGAGCAAGACCCTGTCTCAAAAAAACAAAACAAAGCAGAAAATAACAAGCATTGGCCGGGCGCGGTGGCTCACACCTGTAATTCCAGCACTTTGGGAGGCCAAGGCAGGCGGATCACAAGGTCGGGAGATAAAGACCATCCTGGCTAACACTCCGTCTCCACCAAAAATACAAAAAAAAATTAGCCAGGCCTGGTGGCAGGCGCCTGTAGTCCCAGCTACTCGGGAGGCTGAGGCAGGAGAATGGTGTGAACCCAGGAGGCAGAGCTTGCAGTGAGCCGAGATCGCACCACTGCACTCCAGCCTGGGCGACAGAGCAAGACTCCATCTCAAAAAAAAAAAAAAGAAGAAGAAAATAACAAGCGTTGACAAGGATGTGAAGAAATTAGAACCCTTGTGCACTGCGGGAATGTAAACTGGTTCAGCCACTATAGAAAACAGTATGGCAGTTCCTCAAAACAATTCAATAGAATTACCGTATGCTCCAGCAATTCCACTTCTGAGTACACACCCAAAATATTGAAAGCACAGTCTTGAAGAGATTCCAAACAACAACTCAAACAGATAAATGGATAAGCAAAATATGGCATATATGTACAATGAAATATTATTCAGCCTTAAAAAGGAAGAAAATTCTCACATGCTACAACGTGGATGAACTTTGAGGACATTCTGCTAAGTGAAATAAGCCAATTGAAAAAGACAAATACCACCAGGCATGGTGGCTCACGCCTGTAATCTCAGCACTTTGGGAGACCGAGGCAGGCAGATCACAAGGTCGGGAGTTCGAGACCAGCCTGGCCCAAACATGGTGAAACCCTGTCTCTGCTAAAAATACAAAAAATTAGCTGGATGTGGTGGTGCGCACCTGTAACCCCAGCTACTTGGGAGGCTGAGGCAGGAGAATTGCTTGAACCCAGGAGGCGGAGGTTGCAGTGAGCCAAGCTGGCGCCACTGCATTCCAGCCTGAGCTACAAAAGTGAAACTCTGTCTCAAGAAAAAAGAAAAGAAAAGAAAAAGACAAATACCGTATGATTCCACTTATATAAGTACTTAGAGTAGTCAAAGTCATGGAGACAGAATGGTGGCTGCCAGGGGCTGGAAGAGGGGGTAATGAGTTGTTGTTTGATGAGTATGGAGTTTCAGTTTTACAAAATGAAGAGTTCTGCTGGGTGCGGTGGTTCATGACTGTAATGCCAGCACTTTGAGAGACCAAGGTGGGCAGATCACTTGAGGCCAGGAGTTCGAGACCAGTCTGGCCAACATGGCAAAATCCCGTCTCTACTAAAAATACAAAAACTAGCCAGGTTTGGTGGCAGGGGGCCTGTAATCCCAGCTACTCAGGAGGCTGAGGCACAAGAATCGCTTGAACCCAGGAGGCAGAGGCTGCAGTGAGCTGAGATTGTGCCACTGCCCTCTAGCCTGGGGGACACAGTGATACTCTGTCTCAAACAAAACAAAACAAAAAACAAGATGAAAAGAGTTCTGGAGACTGGTTGCACAACAATGTGAATGTATTTAACACTACTGAACTGTACATGTAAAAATGGTTAAGATGGTAAATTTTATGTTACACACACAAAAAACAAGTAGAACTGGCAGCAGATTCTCAACAGAGACCCTTCTGGCATGTTGGGTGAGTCAGTTCTTGTTCATATAGAGCTATCCCTGTACATTGCAAAAATGTTTAGGATCCCTGTTTCCCTCTCAATAAACACAGTAATGCCCACTGGCTAGTGTCACAACACAAAGCAAAATAAAACAGTTCCACACACTTCCAAATGCCCACTTGATGACTAGGAGAGTGGGGGTGGATGGCAGCACCAGCCCCAAGCAAGTACCTATGGATGAGGAAGGCTATAGGTGGGGTGGAAACAGTCCAGGCAAAGGGGGGAAGCTGCTCCAGCCCCATATCTTCAATTCCAGAAATATCCCATGGCCTCTGCACACACACAGAATCTTCTTGTCTACCCAAAGGGGTACCACCTAGTTTATTTCCTTTCTCCCTTCCAGTCTCAGCTCAACCATCCCTTCTGAGGGAAGCCTTCCCTGACTCCTTCACCTCCTGATCAGGTCAATTCTCCAGTATTCTATGCTCAAAGAGCACAATGTATCTCACCTTCATAGCACATATATACATATTTTTTTACATATATTTATGAATATCAGTCTTCCTTACTGGAATAAAAGTTCCGTGAAAAACAAAATGGGTGAAGGATCTGAATAGACAGTTTTCCAAAGAAGATATACAAATGGCCAATAAGTACATGACAAGATGCTTAATATCATTAGTCATCAGGGAAAATCAAATCAAAACACAATGAGATCCCACTTCACACCCACTAAATGGTATAATAAAAAAAGATATGACAAGTGCTGGTGAGTATGTAGAGCAACTGGAACCCTCATACACTGCTGGTGGGATTGCAAACTGGTGCAGCCACTTTGGAAAACAGTCTGGCAGTTTCTCAAAAGGTTAGATACAGAGTTACCATATGACCCAGCAGTTTCACTCCTAGGTATATAACCAAGATAAATGAAAACATATTTTCACACAAAAATCTGCACACAAATGTTCATAACAGCATTATTCATAAGAGTCCCAAAGTGGAAACAACCCAAATGTCCATCAACTGATGAATGGATAAATAAATGTGGTATGTCCATTTAATGGAACATGATTTGGCCATAAAAGAAGGGAAGTGCCGATACACGCTACAGCTTGGATGAACCTTGAAGACATTATGCTATGTAAAAAAAGCTCATCACAAAAGGCACGTATAATATGATTCCAGAATTCAGAACTGGCAAATATAGAGACACTAACTAGGTTACTGGTTGCCTAGAACCGGGAGTTCTGGGAGAGTTAGAGACCGATGGCTAAAGGGTATGAGGTTTCTTTTGGGGGAGATAAATGTTCTAATACTGATTGTGATGATGTTTGCACAACTCTGCAAATATGCTAAACCACTAAACAGTACCCTTTAAGTGGGTGAATTACATGTTAGGTGAATTATATGTTATGTGAATTATATATCAATAAAACTATTACCAAAAAAGTTTCTATAATAAAAAGAGAAACATCACTACTCTAATTGCGGCCCTTACTGCTACTCAGAGGTAACATCCACATATCAATAAATATATACTGTTCTAAATAACAAAAATGGGCTCATAATGTCCTTTTTTTTTTTTTTTTTTTTTGAGACGGAGTCTCGCTCTGTCACCCAGGCTGGAGTGCAGTGGTGTGATCTCAGCTCACTGCAAGATCCACCTCCCAGGTTCACACCATTCTCCTGCCTCAGCCTCCCGAGTAGCTGGGACTACAGGCGCCTGCCACCACGCCTGGCTAATTTTTTGTATTTTTAGTAGAGACGGGGTTTCACCGTGTTAGCCAGGGTGGTCTTCATCTCCTGACCTTGTGATCCACCTGCCTCAGCCTCCCAAAGTGCTGGGATTATAGACGTGAGCCACCGCACCTGGCTCATAATGTCCATTCTATACTGCAATTTGCAATATATATTTACTATATACAGTGGAGATACTTTCATGTTAGTATATATAGTCTCATCTATTCTTTTAAATGGCTACCCAGTACTCTAATAATAGTAATAAATAATAATAACAACAATACCACTAGCTTGTATTTATACAGTGCATCTATGTGCCAGGCAATATTCTAAGTGCTTTACATATACTGATTCATTCAATCCTTACAATAACCCTATGTGGCAAGTTCTATATTCTGTCCATTTTACAGGGGATGGAACTAAGACACATAAATATACCATAATTTATTTTGTCTACTAATGGACATTTAAATGTTTTTTTTAAACATTTGTGGCCAGGCATGGTGGTTCACGCCTGTAATCCCAGCACTTTGGGAGGCCGAGGCAGGTGGATCGTTTGAGGTCAGGAGTTCAAGACCAGCATGGCATTGAACCCCGTCTCTACTAAAAATACAAAAATTAGCCAGACATATTGATGCACGCCTATAATCCCAGCTACTCGAGAGGCTGAGGCATGAGAATCACTCGAACCCAGGAGGTAAAAGTTGCAGTGAGCCGAGATTGTGCCATTGTATTCCAGCCAGGGTGACACAGTGAGACTCTGTCTCAAAAAAGAAAAAAAAAAAAAATGGCTGGGTACAGTGGCTCACACCTGTAATCTCAACACTTTGGGAGGCTGAGGCAGGCGGATCACCTGAGGTCAGGAGTTTGAGACCAGCCTGACCAACATGGAGAAACCCGTCTCTACTAAAAATACAAAATTAGCCAGGCCTGGTGGCACATGCTGTAATCCCAGCTACTTGGGAGGCTGAGGCAGGAGAATCGCTTGAACCTGGGAGGTGGAGGTTGCGGTGTGCTGAGATTGCACCATTGCACTCCTGCCTGGGCAACAGGAGTGAAACTCCATCTCAAAAAAAAAAAAAAAAAATTTACATTTATATTTATTTATTTATTATTTTTGAAATCACACCACTGCACTCCAGCCTGGGTGACTGAGTGAGACTCTGTCTCAAAAACTATTAAAAAATAAAAATAAATAAAATTGTACAGATGGTGCCAAAATGCCCTCCAAGGTGGCTGTAGCAGTTACATACCCCTCAAAGTGGAGGAGTGTGCTAATGTCCCCTCATCCCCACTACTCACAGCCTTCACCAGTGCCTCTCCCCTCCTCAGCCTCTCCCTGCACAGACCCTTGCAGCCCACAGGAACCTTCCACACTACAGTGCAGGCCCCCAGCACCCTCCCTGTGGTGCTGCCTGGGACTCGCTCTCACTCAGTCCTGCCTCTCAGAATCCAACCCGGCATAGGTGTCTGGGCAGAGCCCCAGAAAGCAATGTAGTGTCCTCACCCTCAGGTTCCCCATAGTCACTTCAGCCCACAGGGGAGATGGGCATGGAGATAAGAGGGACGAAGGGTGCCTTGAGCAGGGAGAGCCCCTATAACCCTCCAAGAAGGTTGGAGGCTCCATCACCCCAGCAAGCCTCACTTACTCACCTCAGCCTCAGCCATACCAATCTGCCTCTCCAGATCCTCGGGGACCATTTTCCCTCTGAAAAAGAAAATGCAGAGGGTACAGCAGGGACAGGTTCTCTGTTGAAGGCAGGGTAAGGTGGGGTTAGCAATGCAGAGATGACAGTGCTAGTTTTTCCCTCAGGGGTTGAAACAGATCTCAGGGCAGAGGTGGGGGACGCTGGCAGGCTCTGGTAGACCGGAACAGCAATTCTACTGAACAGCGAGGGGAGAGAGGTCCACCAGCGGTAAAGGGCCTGATGCCAGAGCATTCTGGCAGCAGGAAGGTACTCTGTGCCAAGCTGGGTCACAGCCATGTGGGCAGAAGGACCTTCACCTCTCATCAGCCTTGACTACTCGGACACTGTCGGTGCCAAGTCCCAGAAACGCAGCTCCCTTCTGGATGGAGTAGTGACACTGCGGGGGAAGGCAGAGGGCAGGTTAGCACAACTTGATGGGGGAGGGGAGAGAAGGTAAAAGTCAAGTGTGAGCTCCAACAGATGGGATCCTGTAGACAAGGACTTCTCAAATGTTAGCGTGCATACGAATCGCCTGGATATCTGGTTAAAATGCAAGTTCAGGTCCACTAGGTCTGAGGTCTGGGGTGAGGCCTGAGATTCTGCATTTCTTTTTTTTTTTTTTAGACAGTTTCCCTCTGTTGCCCAGGCTGGAGTGCAGTCGTGCCATCTCAGCTCACTGCAACCTCCACCTCCCAGGCTCAAGAAATTCTCATGCCTCAGGCTCCTAAGCAGCTGGGAATCCAGGTGCCCACCACTATGCCTAGCTAATTTTTTGTATTTTAGTAGAGAAGGGGTTTCACCATGTTTCCCAGGGTGGTATCAAACTCCTGAGCTCAGGCAATCCGCCCACCTCAGCCTCTCAAGTGCTGGGATTATAGGCGTGAGTCACCGCACCCAGTCACATTCTGCATTTCTAACAAGCCCCAGGTCATACCAATGCTGCTGGTCCACAGACCACACTCTTGAGTAGGAAGACTATGGACTGTGTCCACTGTACTCACGGCCCCTCCTCTGCCCCCAAACAGAAGGCAATGTGAACAGGAGCAGTTACTGGCCTCCTTGACTGGAACGAAGCACATCCGCCTGGGGGCAGGCTGGCCTTGGAGGATGTGGGGAGGGCAGGGAGAAGACCTGGAAGGTCTCTACTTAGCTGGCTGGAGATTAGGATCAGGAGCCCAGGGTTGGGCCTGTGCCTCTTCCCCACCTCCTTCGATGTGAATAGTGCCAGGGGCGGCAGTGTGCGGAGGCCCCTCTGCTTGCAATCCGGGTAGCGCTGATAGCGGGCCAGATTTACAGCATACATGTTGGAGATGGAGCCACCTGTCACAGGGAGGGGGCGGTGGCAAGAGGAAGGAGCACTGGGTCAAGACTGGAGCTTGCCTCCCCTTCCCTTTCCACCAGAAGAGCTCATCAAAGCAGCAGGTATGACTGGCTCCGAGGCCACAATTCCTAGCATCATGCCATCTCAGAATGGATCCAGGATCAGATCCTCTTGACCACACCCCTCCACACCCGGGGCTGCCCCCAAGAGACAGCACCCATCCAGAGACAGCAGGAACTAGACCAGTGATCCCAGGGAATGGTGACAAACATGAACATGAAGGGACGAGACAGCCTCCTCCCTGGTCTGGCCTGGGTCCAGCTGGAGAGGAATCAAAGAGGAATCATCCCTCCCTACCAGATGCTTAGAGCAAGAGAACGGTGCAGAAGGAGGAACCCATAAAAAGGGCAAAGAAAGGTCCCCCTCATTCTCACAAACCAGGGCAGAAGATTCCATCCCCAGAGCTCCAGCCCACCAGGGCCCGCAGTTTCCTCAGCACCTCCTCTTCCATGAGCACAAACACGGGGGCGATTTCATATGTGTACCTGCCAGGAGAGAGAGCGACGAGAAAGGAAAGATGGGGAGGGACTGCCCAGACAGGCCCTTAAACTGCACAGGAGTCAGAAAAAGGAGGCAATGAACAGTGAGCGAAGGAAGAGTCCAAGGAGAAGAACAAGTTGGTGACAGAACCAGGGAAGCAAGAAAGAGAAAACAGAGGTCAGGAGGCCTGAGAAAGTTTGGAGAAAGGGAGTCTAAAGGATACAAGGAAAAACTCTCTGCCGATAGGGATTCCTAGAAGCAGTAGAGAGAGAGCAGAACCATTCTCCTCCCCTACCCCTCAGGCACCTCTCCAGCAAACCTAAATCCTTTGTGGGATGGTAGAGGGGCCGTGGGATGCTCACTGGCTGGTGTTGAGGCTCTCAGTGATAATGCGCCCGGCCAGAGCATGGGGATCCAACCCTGAGAAGAGCTGGTTGAAGAACCGAGGGTGACCTGGAGAAGGAGAGTACGCCAGGGAGCTCAGAGTAGAGTTCAGGGCAAACTCCCAAGTCCCCTTCCCAAAGAAGCCAGGGCCCACCAGTCTTGACACTGTAGCGAATCACAGCCCGACACCGCTCCAGGATCTGCTCCTGCGACTCGCCCTGGCTCCGCAGCTCCAAATCCAGCAGCTGCTTCAGCTCCTCAGGCTCCTTCCACTCACAGACCTAGGAAGAGAGCCAGGGCTGCTGGGGGCCTGGGATGCCTGTGGACTGACTGTCAAAACACACCTCCACAGACACGAGACACGGCCAATCTGCACTAAAAACAACTTTGGGATATTTCCAAAGTAAAACTCTGAAAATGAGCAAGAGTAGTGAACACAGTAAGACTCAGAATGTAAATCCCTGAGGTACCCGGGGGGACAGGGATGAATTCTGGGGAGAAACCTTATCAAAAGGAGGAAAGTTCTGAGCCAGATTTGGAAAGAAAAAGAGAAGGCTTGGGCCGGGCGTGGTGGCTTATGCCTGTAACCTCAGCACTTTGGGAGGCCTAGGCAGGCAGATTACCTGAGGTCAGGAGTTCAAGACCAGCCTGGCTAACATGGTGAAACCCCATCTCTACTAAAAATACAAAAATTAGCCGGGCGTGGTGGCACATGCCTATAATCCCAGCTACTCGGGAGGCTGAGGCAGGAGAACTGCTTGAGCCCAGGAGACAGAGGTTGCAGTGACCCGAGACCGTGCCACTGCACTCCAGCCTGGCCGACAGAGTGAGACTCTGTCAAAAAAAAAAAAAAAAGACAGGAAGGAAGGAAGGAAAGAAGGAAGGAAGGAAGGAAGGAAGGAAGGAAGGAAGGAAAGGAGGCTGGCTTGATGGGAAGGAGGAGGGGGAAAGGACTCACCTTCTGGGAGGCACTGGTTCCTTTCTGAATGGCCTCATCCACAACAACCCCAAACACGGCCCGGAGCAAGGCTTCCACAGCCACTGGGTCCCCAGCAAGGGAGGGGAGTGCTTCTGAGTCAGCCATCAGGATCTGTGGCAGAGCAGAGTCATTCCCTACTCAGCCTGTGAACCCTACCTGGACCTACCCAGCAGGAGCCTCATCTTCCAAACGGGCCTGAGGCCCAAGTCCTGCAGCTCAGTCTCAGCCTCCAGTGCACAGACAAGGGCAAGTGAGAGTGCCCAGGGAGGAAGCCAGTGGGAACAGGAGGGAAAGAAAAGGCAGACAGTGCTGAGCAGGTGGACTCTAGTGGCCATTTCCACCTAAGGCAGAGACAAGCTTACCTCTCTGCTCAGGAGAGCCAGAGGCAGGGTGCAAAGGTAGCTCCTCAGAACAGTGGGACCAAGACGGCAGAGGGAGTGGGGTGAAAACAGCAGTCACATGGCCATAATTCTCATGACCTTTGCCCCAAAGAGAACTTTGATTTGGGATAGGGACAGCAGGGTGAGGTGAAGCTCCCTGAATAATCATTAGCTGACAGAAGGAGATGGGAAATCAGATGAAAGGCAAAACCCATGCTGCATTAACCCCACGGTGGCGAGAACCAGAGGGCCAGCGCAAAAGAGGGGACCCGCACTGTGCATCCCAGGGCCCAGCATGGGGGTGTCTTGAGGGCAGACAAGGGCCTGAGAAACTGCCACAGGTGACCCTGGAGACTGAGGCGGAGGGCGCCTGAGAGGCAGGGACGTAAAATCCCCCCACCTTTTTAGTTTTTGAGATGGAGTTTCACTCTGTTACCCAGGCTGGAGTGCAGTGGCACAGTCCTGGCTCACTGCAACCTCTGCCTCCTAGGTTCAAGAGATTCTCCTGCCTCAGCCTCCCAAGTACCTGGGACTACAGGCGTGCACTACCACACCCGACTAATTTTAGTACTTTTAGTAGAGACAGGGGTTAGCCATGTTGGTCAGGCTGGTCTCGAACTCCTGACCTCAGGTGATCCACCCGCCTCAGCCTCCCAAAGTGCTGGGATTACAGGCGTGAGCCACCATGCAGGCCGACATAAAATCCTTTAAGCAGGCCTCAGAGGCCAACCTCTTTTGCACCCCAACCCCCAGAGTCTTTTCAGAACTGCCCTGCTTTCTAAAGCCCTCTCCTAGAGCAGGAAGGAAAGGGGTTATATTGAGGAAGCATTTGCTAAACAAGTGCGATCCTGTGCCTTCCGGGCGGGGAGTCCTGTTTGTAGTGAACACCAACTGTGTTCGCCACATGGTGCTGAGGACTGAGAACGCCTCCTCACCCCACTGGGAGGACACAGACACATGTGCAACAGTTACAGACCAGGCCATGGCTGGATGCCGACCCTAGGTCTCCTCGGAATTCAGGAAAGAAGGAGATGGATGGAGGCTGAAGGCTGAGAAAGACCTGCAGTGGGAATGCAGATGGATCCTAAGAGAGGGCAGGAGAAATGGGGTGGGTGACTGGAAGGAAGAGAAGCATTCCGGGGTAAGAGGAGGAAAGCCATGAGCTTACAGCGGAAATGAATAGGACTTGTCCTGAGGTCAGTGGCAACACAGGGCTGGCGGGAGCACGGGAGTGAAGGCAGGGTGGGCAGAGTTTTGTGAGCACATGAGGAGTCATGAGTGCCAGGCAGGCCAAGGAATCGACATTTTATCCTACAGAAAATGGGAAGTCACTTAAAGATTGTGTGACAAGGAATAATGTAGTACAATGGATGCTCTCAGAAGACCAATTTATAGCAGTAGGATGCAGAAGAATTAACAGGCTCTTGCAGTAAATAAGGCAAGAGGCGATCCACACTTGAATAAGAGTGATGATGGTAGGAAATGACAGAGAGAACAATCTGCAGGCGTGCTCATTCTCTGGATTATGCTGAATTCAACACTTAGGGGAGCTACGTTGTAGGAGAAGGAAGACTCAAAGATGATCCTGGGATTTCAAGCCTGGGAGACTGGAAAAATAATGGCACCCCTCAAAGAAACAGGGATGCAGAAAGGGGAAACTGGATAGAAATAAAGTGGTATTGCTTGGAAATACTCATCTGAGTGGAGGTCTTCTGGGACTACAGATGGCAAACTGTTTTCCATACATCCTATGGGAGGGGGTCAGGCCCACAGCTCTGATGAGATGCTAGAATGGAAAGCAGGTTTGAGAGTCAGGGTATAGCTGAAGCCTTGTGATGGGCTCCATTCCCTAAAGGAGAGAGAATTCAGAGAGATGGATGGGAGGAGAGAGCAAACACCAAGGCCTGGGGGACCCTCCAAATGACAGGGCAAGAAGATCAAGAAAATCTGGAAAGGGAGAAACCATCCTCAAAATGGGATGGTCTAATATAATCCACTGCCAACAGTCACTAGACCTCACACATGATGTGTGGTGCACACATCATGCATCACGTAACGACGTTTCAGTCAACGAGGCTGCAGTGAGCTGAGATCGCACCACTGCGCTCCAGCCTGGGTGACAGAGTGAGACTCTGTCTCAAAAATAAATAAATATTAAAAAATAAAGTGGACAATTATGTGGTTTTTCATATATTCACAAAGTTGTTGCAACCATCATCACTGTCTAATGCCAGAACATTTTCAGCACCCAAAAAAAACCCTCAGTAGCAGTCATTTCCCATTCTTCCCTTCCCCGATCCCTGGCAACTACTAATCTACTTTGTTTCTATAGATTTGTCTAGTCTGGCCATTTCATATAAAAGGGGTCCTATAATATGTGGTCTTTTGTGACTGGCATCTTGTGCTTAGCATAATGCCTTTAAGGTTCATCCAAGTTGCAGCACGTATCAGTATTTCTTTGTATGGCCAAATAATATCTCATTATATGGATACACCACATTTTATCTATTCATTTATCAGTTGATAGACATTTGAGTTGTTTCCACTTTTTGGCTATTATGAATAATGCTGCTGTGAACATCTGTGTACAAGTTTTTGTGTGAACATATGTTTTCAATTCTGTTGAGTGTATACCTAGTAGTGCTGGAATTGCTGTGTCACAGGGTAACTCTATATATAACCCTTTGAGGAACTGCCAAACTGTTTTCCAAGGTGACTGGACCATTTTACACTCCCATCAGCAGTGTATAAGGGTTCCAGTTTCTCCACAACCTTGCCAACACTTATTATTGTCTTTGTTATCACAGACATCTGCGTTTTTAATTTTTATAGGGATTGCCTACATCCATAAAGGTTGTACCAATGTATGAAAGTCCCTGCATCCTCAGCCTTAGCAACAGAGTATGCTATCAAACTTTTGAAACTGGGGACTAAAAAATGGTATCTCAGGGTTTTAATTTAGTTGAATGCCTGCATTAGTCAGTTTTGCCATTATCAACAAATGCCTTCAGAATCCCACAGAGGTTTATTTCTCTTTCATGGTTTACATTGGTAGTGGTGTTGGCTACAGTTCTGATTCATGTGCCTTTATTACAAGACCCAGTCTGAAGTAACTGCCCTCATTTGGGACACATTGTTTTAACGGCAGGGCAAAAGAACAAAAGGCAGAGAAAACCACACACTCACTCTTAAAGCTGCTGCTCAGACCTGGCATATGGCATATCTGCTTATACTCACTTGACCAAGACCACACAGCCAAGTACTAGGGAAGTGGGGTGAGGACGTATATTGCTCCCACAGAGGGCACTGCAAAGGGCATGGCAATGGGGGAAAATATAAACTTCTCTTACAAGATCATTGGGCACGAGCCCATAGTAGGATTTTTCGTTGTTGTTGAGACAGAATCTCACTCTGTCACCTAGGCTGGAGTGCAATGGCACGATCTTGGCTCATTGCAACCTCCAACTCCTGGGTTCAAGCAATTCTTCTGCCTCAGCCTCCTGAGTAGGTGGGATTACAGGCGCAAGCCACCACGCCCAGCTAATTTTTGTAGTTGTAGTAGAGATGGGGTTTCACCATGTTGGCCAGCCTGGTCTTGAACTCCTGAGCTCAAGTGATCTGCCCACCTCGGCCTCCCAAAGGGCTGGGATTACAGGTGTGAGTCACGGTGCCCAGTCCCATAGTAGGGTTTTGCATTGTCTCACCTCAGCCTGCACCGCCCTCCTCCCTCATTTCCAGATTTCTGAGTATGAACCACTGATACAAAAGCTTCCTCTCCTTCTCCCTCACGGATGCCCTCTTGATTATCCCTTCTCATTTTTTCAAATCTGCATCCTACCTCTTTCTCACAGCATTTTACATTGTTCAAACCTCACAACACACCCGCCTCCAGCTACCTCCTCTTCACAGCCAATCTTCTTCAAAGGGTTATCTCCAAGTAGCTTTCACCTTCAAGGTCACCAAGAATTTCCCTGCCTCCAAACCCAATGGACACACATCTCATCTTTATCCTGTTTGACACCTCTGGAGCCATCCAACATAGTTTGCCACTACATCTTGAAACATATTCTTTAACTGGCTTCCATATTACTACCCTAGTTTGTCCCCTCTCTCCGGCCATTCCTAGCTTCCCATGAATTTTCACCTTCCTCTGGCCCTCCTTTAAATGCTGGAGTTCCTCAGGGTTCTGTCCCAGGGCCTCTTTCCTCTGCATCTGTACCTACTCCTGGGCAAGCTCATCCATGCCCAGGGCTATCTGCTGGTGACCCCCTCCCTCTCAGACCTCTCCTGAGCTCCAAATCCCTGATGCCACCTGCCTGACCTGGAATTCCCACAGGCACTTCACACTCCAAAAATGAGCTCCTTATCAGCTCTCTGAAATCTGCTCTTCTTGGGTTCCCCAGCTCGGTGAATCGCACAATCTTCTACTGGTTGCTCAAACCAGGGATTTTAACTGATACTAAACTGATTTTCCCATATATATATATACACATATATACATATATACATATATATACACACATATATACATATATACATATATATATATGTATTTTTTTTTTTTTTTTTAAGAGACAAGGTCTTTCTCACTCTGTCATCCAGGCTGAAGTGTGGTGACATGATGTTGGATCACTGCAGCCTCAAACTCCTGGCCTCAAGCAATTCTCCTCAGCCTCCCTCCTGGGATTATAGGCATGAGCCACCATGCCGGGTCTTTTTATTTAACCTTCTTATTTAATCTTCAAAGGCTGTTACATTTTCTCTCTCTTTTCCAACACAACACCGAAACCTATCAATCAACACAACACCAACACCTGGATAGCTTCACTTTTTTCCTCTGGGGCATGTTCTAATTTTTTTTCCTTAAAAATATAGTACTTTATGCCGGGCACGGTGGCTCAAGCCTGTAATCCCAGCACTTTGGGAGGCCGAGATGAGCGGGTCACGAGGTCAGGAGATCAAGACCATCCTGGCGAACACGGTGAAACCCCATCTCTACTAAAAAATACAAAAAAACTAGCCGGGCGAGGTGGCGGGCACCTGTAGTCCCAGCTACTCGGGAGGCTGAGGCAGGAGAATGGCGTAAACCCGGGAGGCGGAGCTTGCAGTGAGCTGAGATCTGGCCACTGCACTCCAGCCTGGGCAACAGAGCGAGACTCCGTCTCAAAAAAATAAATAAATAAAAATAAATATAGTACTCTAGAGCTGGGTGCAGTGGCTTATGCCTGTAATCCCAAGACTTTCAAAGGCCAAAGCGGGCGGATCATGAGGGCAGGAGTTCGAGACCAGCCTGGCCAATATGGTGAAACCCCGTCTCTACTAAAAATATAAAAAGTTAGCCAGGTGCAATGGCACGTGCCTGTTGTCCCAGTTACTCAGGAGGCTGAGGCAGGAGAATTGCTTGAACCTGGGAGGCAGAGGATGCACTGAGCCAAGATCACGCCACTGCACTCCAACCTGGGGGACAGAGCGAGACTCCGTCTCAAAAAAAAAAAAAAAAAAGAAAAGAAAAATACAAACATTAGCTGGGCGTAGTGGTACTCACCTGTGGTTCTAGCTACTCCAGGGGCTGAGGCGGGAAGATCACTTCAGCCTCGAAAAACAGGAGGCAGAGGTTGCAGTGAGCTGAGATCTCACACCACTGCATTCAGCCTGGGTGACAGTCAGACCATGCCTCAAAACAAAACAAAACAAAACGAGCACTTTCCTTTAAAGGAAAAGTGGTAGCTTTACAGTGAGAAAACCTGGTGGACACCACTTTGCCCAAGTAATCATCACCAATAAGGCAACAGGCCGACATCATGGGCCTCCTGATATGAAATGCTCAACATCACTTATATAGTATTTCTGCCAAAAATGCAGGACACAAATCTAATTGGGACACAAAATATATATCTAAATTGAGGGTCATTCTATAAAACATCTACTCTGTACTCTTCAAAAATTTCAATGTCATGAAAATTAAAGGGAATATGAGGAACTGCTCCAGACTGAAGGAGACTAGAAGTATTACGACCAAAAGGAAGATGTAATCTTAGACTGGCTACTGGATAAGGAAGAAAAATTCCTGCTATAAAGACCATTACTAGGGCCAGGTGCAGCGGCTCACACCTGTAATCCCAGCACTTTCAGAGGCTGACACAGGCGGATCACATGAGGTCAGGAGTTCGAGACCAGCATGGCCAACATGGTGAAACCCCATCTCTACTAAAAATAAAAAAATTAGCTGGGCATGGTGGCATGTGTCTGTAATCCCAGCTACTCGGGAGGCTGAGGCAGGAGAATCTCTTGAACCTGGGAAGTGAAGGCTGCAGTGAGTCGAGATCACAACACTGCACTCTAGCCCGGGCATCACAGCGAGATGCCATCTCAAGAAAAAAAAAAAAAATTATTGGAACAACTGGTGGAATCTAACTATGGATGGTATTATAAATATTAGTATTCTACCAGTGTTAAATTTCTTGAATCTGATAACTGTATTGTGGTTATGTAAGAGAACATTCTTATTCTTAGAAAACATGCTAAAAGAGCATAATGTCTGCAACTTTCAGACAGTTCAGAAAAAGACAATCCTATTTGTACATATGCATAGGCATTTATTTGTAATATGTTTATTGGCCGGGCGCGGTGGCTCAAGCCTGTAATCCCAGCACTTTGGGAGGCCGAGACGGGCGGATCACGAGGTCAGGAGATCGAGACCATCCCAACATGGGCTAACATGGTGAAACCCCGTCTCCACTTAAAAAAATACAAAAAACTAGCCGGGCGAGGTGGCGGGCGCCTGTAGTCCCAGCTACTCGGGAGGCTGAGGCAGGAGAATGGCGTGAACCTGGGAGGCGGAGCTTGCAGTGAGCTGAGATTCAGCCACTGCACTCCAGCCTGGGCGACAGAGCGAGACTCCGTCTCAAAAAAAAAAAAAAAAAAAATGTAATATGTTTATTGACATATGATTCACATACCATGAAGTTCACCCTTTAAAAGTAATTCAGTGGTTTTTAGTATAAAACTATGCACTGATCACAACTATTTGATTTCAGAACACTTTCATCACCCCAAAAAGAAACTCCATACCTATTAGCAGTCACTCTCCATGCATTTTTGAAAATACTGAAAAAGAAGGAAAAATACTTCAAAATATTCATTTGTGGCTATTTCTGGGTGTTGTTACTATGGATGATTTTTAAGTTTCTTATTTATACACATCTATATTTTTATTTTTATTTTTATTTTTATTTTTTTTTTGAGACAGAGTCTCGCTCTGTCGCCCAGGCTGGAGTGCAGTGGCGCGATCTCGGCTCACTGCAAGCTCCGCCTCCCGGGTTCACGCCATTCTCCTGCCTCAGCCTCCCGAGTAGCTGGGACTACAGGCGCCCACAACCGCGCCCGGCTAATTTTTTGTATTTTTAGTAGAGACGGGGTTTCACCGTGGTCTCGATCTCCTGACCTTGTGATCCGCCCGCCTCGGCCTCCCAAAGTGCTGGGATTACAGGCGTGAGCCACCGCGCCCGGCACATCTATATTTTTATAACTTTATACAATCATTTCACATTGCTTATGGAATTAAAATAAAGGTTATTTTTAAACAATATAAAAATTGGCTGGGCGCGGTGGCTCACGCCTGTAATTCCAGCACTTTGGGAGGCTGAGGTGGGTGGATCACCTGAGGTCAGGGGTTTGAGACCAGCCTGGCCAACATGGCAAAGCCCTATTTCTACTAAAAACACAAAAATTAGCTGGGAGTGGCAGCAGGTGCCTGTAATCCCAGCTACTCAGGAGGCTGAGGCGGGATCCACTTGAACCTGTGAGGTGGAGGTTGCAGTGAGCCAAGATGGCACCACTGCACTCCAGCCTCGGCGACAGAGTGGGACTCCATTTCAAAAATATATACATATGGAGGAATTAAGGGGGTACAAGAATTCTAAAATATACAAGTCATCAGGCTCAAGGAATGTCCCTTGCACATTATGTGATTTCCCAACTCCTCAATCCACTCTTATCAAAGGTCTAATGGAAGGCAAAGGGAGCTACACACTGCTCATCTCTATTACACAACCCCTCAACCCCCGCTGGCTCTCAGGGAAGGGAATGGGTTCAGTTTGTTCAGCAAACATTGACTGAGTGTCCTCTACTTCTGAGTGCCTGGCTGGCATTACCCTAGGTGCTGCATCTGCCCTGCGGGCTCCAGCTAACAGGCTGGCAAGAGAGACCTGCATGTAAAATAAAGGGAAATTGCCATAAGAGGGAGTTGAGAGGTCACCATGGAAAGGCAGGAAAATTCAACTGGCCCAGGGCAGCCTTCAAGGAGAAAACACTAAGGCTCTCCTTAAGGCAATAGAGAGCTGGTGCAGGAAAAGACTCAGCAGTAATCATTACAATGCTATTTGAATAAGTGATGGAGTGGGCCTGAGGGAAGAGGGAGTTAGGTAAGGTCACATAGGAGGAGGTCTGCCTGGGGACAAAGGGATCTAGGCAGTTGTCTCCTGAAGCGCTCTCAGCCAGGTTTATGGTTAGAAAGTTAAAGTACTCTGTGCTATCTCCCAATCAACAAACCCCAATGGCTCCACGCCCACATTAAAAGAGGTACAAACTACAAACCCTCCTATGTATATAATATTTTCTCTGCTTCTAGACTGTACTTTCCTGGGTGGAGAGAACTAAGTCTTCTCCTTCATTAAGTAAACTAATAGAAAACAAGGACCCCTCAAATGTTAGTTTCCATCTTCTTGATTGTCCTCTCCCCTCCCCCAGGGACTTGCACAGAGGCATTACATAAACATTTGTTGAATCAATGATTTACAGGTACTGGAAAAAATGCTGCATTCTACTTACATTTGACTTGCATCAACCAAGAATCTGTAGTAACGATAACAGATTTGCAAAGGGGGCTTTTTCTTCTCATTTATTATCTCATTTGACCTTCACAGTAGTACTAGAAATTAGCCTAAAGAGGTATTTATTCATTCTTGTTTTCAAGATGAGAATTTTTGGCTGAAAGAAGGTCAACTAATTTGCCCAAAATTACAAAAGTGACATGGGAACAAGCCTAGATCGCTGACTTTCTGACTTTAGGCTACCTCTTCCACTGCATCACTGGTCCGTGTGGCATTTCTCACTATTTCTCACCTCTGACAAAAATTAACTGCAGCTAAGATAAAGACAGAAACTGAAAATATACAACCATAAGAATACCAGAAAGGGGTGGGGCGGGCGCAGTGGCTCATGCCTATAATCCCAGCACTTGGGAGGCTGAGGCGGGTGGATCACCTGACGTCACCTGAAGTCAGGAGTTCGAGACCAGTCTGACAAACATGGTGAAACCCTGTCTCTACTAAAAATACAAAAATTAGCCGGGTGTGGTGGCACATGCCTGTAATTCCAGCTACTTGGGAGGCTGAGGCAGGAGAATCACTTGAACCCAGGAGGCGGAGGTTGCAGTGAGCCAAGATCGCACCATTGCATTCCAGCCTGGGCAGCAAGAGTGAAATTCCATCTCAAAAAAAAAAAAAAAGAATACCAGAAGGGGCTGGGCGCAGTGGCTCATGCCTGTAATCCCAGCACTTTGGGAGGCGGACGGGTCAGGAGATAAGACCATCCTGGCCAACATGATGAAACTCCAGTCTATACTAAAAATACAAAAATTAGCTGGGCGTGGTGGTGCGTGGCTATAATCCCAGCTACTCGGGAGGCTGAGGCAGAAGAATCGCTTGAACCAAGGAGTCGGAGGTTGCAGTCAGCTGAGATCATGCCACTGCACTCTAGCCTGGCGATAGACAAGACTCTGTCTCAAGAAAAAAAAGAAAAAAAGAAAAAAAAAAAAAAAAAAGAAAAGAATACCAGAAGTACAGGGAAATATTTAATACTATTGAGGTATCATGTCACAAAAACCCAAGAGCCACAGGTAGATTTGACAATGTAAAACTTTTTAAATTCTGCATAAAGACACCATTAAAGTGGTTTAAGGATAATGCCTGGTTTTATTTTTCCCACTCATTATTTTATCCAATCAATATTTTTCAGAATGTTTTTTGCTGTCCTTGCAATTATTCTTTTCCATGTAAATTTTTTTTTTTTTTTTTTTTTTTTTTTTTTTTTTTTTGAGACGGAGTCTCGCTCTGTCGCCCAGGCTGGAGTGCAGTGGCCGGATCTCAGCTCACTGCAAACTCTGCCTCCCGGGTTTAAGCCATTCTCCTGCCTCAGTCTCCCGAGTAGCTGGGACTACGGGCACCTGCCACCTCGCCCGGCTAGTTTTTTGTATTTTTAGTAGAGACGGGGTTTCACTGTGTTAGCCAGGATGGTCTCGATCTCCTGACCTCGTGATCCACCCGTCTCGGCCTCCCAAAGTGCTGGGATTACAGGGTTGAGCCACCGCGCCCGGCCTCCATGTAAATTTTTAAATCAGCTCAAGTTCCATGTAAAATCTTGTTTTAATTAGTTTGCTTTAACTTAATCTGTAGCAAAAACTGATGTCTCTACAATATTGTCTTCCTATTCATGAGCATAGTAAAACTCTCCATTTAATCAAACCCTTTAAATTTTTTTAAAAATTTATTTATTAATGGCAGGGCACGGTGGCTAACGTCTGTAATCCCAGCACTTCGGGAGGCTGAGACGGGCGGACCACGAGGTCAGGAGATCGAGACCATCCTGGCTAACATGGTGAAACCCCGTCTCTACTAAAAATACAAAAAATCAGCTGGGCATGGGGGCGGGCGCCTGTCCCAGCTACTCGGGAGGCTGAGGTAAGAGAATGGTGTGAACCTGGGAGGTGGAGCTTGCAGTGAGCCAAGATCATGCCACTGCACTCCAGCCTGGGCGACAGAGCGAGACTCCGTCTCAAAAAAAAAAACGAAAAATCATTATTTTAGAGATTAGGTTTTGCTGTATCAACCAGGCTGAAGTGCAGTAGCACAATCATGGCTTACTGCAGCCTCAAACTCTTGGGCTCAAACAATTCTCCCACCTCAGCCTCCTGAGTAGCTAGGACTACAGGCATGTGCCACCACGCCGGGTTAATGTTTTAATTTTTTGTAAACAGGGTCTCACTATGTTGCCCAGGCTGGTCTTAAACTCCTGGCTTCAAGCAATCCTCCCACCTCAGCCTCCCAAAGCACTGGGATTACAGGTGTGCGCTACCTCGCCTGGCCAAAATAGAATGTTTTTATTGTGAATTGGATTATTTATTCTATGGTATTTTAGTGTTGGTTATATTCTTATATTTTATTTATATAATTTTTGTTCATTAATCTGACATCTGGTCATGTTGCTGAACTCCACAGTTTTGATACATTGTCAATCGTTTCTCTTTGTAAGATGAATATATAGGAAACCAAGGAGGCTTTAGGGTGACCAGGAGCTCTCCTAAAATATTAGTTTTAATAGTAAACATCGGCCGGGTGCGGTGGCTCAAGCCTGTAATCCCAGCACTTTGGGAGGCTGAGATGGGCGGGTCACGAGGTCAGGAGATCGAGACCATCCTGGCTAACATGGTGAAACCCCGTCTCTACTAAAAAAAATACAAAAAAAAAACTAGCCGGGCGAGGTGGCGGGCGCCTGTAGTCCCAGCTACTCGGGAGGTTGAGGCAGGAGAATGGTGTAAACCCGGGTGGCAGAGCTTGCAGTGAGCTGAGATCCGGCCACTGCACTACAGCCTGGGCGACAGAGCGAGACTCCGTCTCAAAAAAAAAAAAAAATAGTAAACATCCCTGACTTGTTCCTATCAAAGATAGTAATGTTGCAAATATTTTCCCATAAAGCATGACTTTTGTCTCAAAAGCTGAAAGATAAGTGAAAAACAAAGAGAAAATATTTTATATGCAGATGACAAAGAATAGCTATTAACCACAACACGGACAGGATTTCTACCATCAATAAGAAATATACAAATGATCTACCTTTTTTTAATGGGCAAAGGATATGAACAGACAGTTTACAAAAACAATTAAAAAGGTCAAAAAGCAATAAAATAGTCCCACCTATTTGGAAGGATGAAGTGGGAGGATCACTTGAGCCCACAAGTTGGAAACCAGCCTAAGGCAACAAAGCGTGGAGGCCCATCTCTTTATGTATTTATTTATTTATTTATTTGTTGAGACAGAGTTTCACTCTTGTTGCCCAGGCCGGAGTGCAATGGCACGATATTGGCTCACCGCAACCTCTGCCTCCTGGGTTCAAGTGATTCTCCTGCCTCAGCCTCCTGGTAGCTGGGATTACAGGCACACACCACCATGCCCAGCTAATTTTTTTTTGTATTTTTAGTAGAGATGGGGTTACTCCATGTTGGCCAGGCTGGTCTCAAACTCCCAGCCTCAGGTGATCTGCCTACCTCGGCCTCCCAAAGTGCTGGGATTATAGGCATGAGCCACCATGCCCGCCCAGAGACCCATCTCTTTAAAAAAAAAAAAAAAAAAAAAGGAATAAGAGAGAATATTAACTTCACTATTAATGACATGAAAATTTAAACAATTAAATACTATTTTTCACCTATTAGCTGGGTAACTGTATAAGAAAATTCATAGCATACCCTAAACATTGCCAAAGCTGTAGGAATAGGGAACATTCACACACAGCTCTGAGTAAGCATGGGAGTTGTTACAAACTTTTACAATTAATTTTCACAGAATCTATTAAAATTTACATATCCGGCCAGGCATGGTGGCTCAATCCTGTAATCCTAGCACTCTAGGAGGCCGAGGCCAGTGGAGAGCTTGAGCCCAGCAATTCGAGGCAAGCCTGGGCAACATGGCAAAACCCTGTCTTTACAAAAAAAAAAAACTACAAAATTAGCCAGGCATAGTTGCCCACATCTGTAGTCCCAGCTACTTGGGAGGCTAAGGTGGGAGGATTCCGTGAGCCCAGGAGGTTGAGGCTGCAGTGTGCCCTGATTGCACCCCTGCACTCCAGCCTGGGCGACAGACCAAGACCCTATCTTTAAACAAAATGAAAATGGAGTCGGGCATGGTGGCTCACACCTGTAATCCCAGCACTTTAGGAGGCCAAGGTGGGTAGATCACCTGAGGTCAGGAGTTCAAGACCAGCCTGACCAACATGGTGAAACTCTGTCTCTACTAAAAAATACAAAAAAATTAGCTGGGCGTGATGGCGGGCACCTGTAATCCCAGCTACTCAGGAGGCTGAGGCAGAATTGCTTGAACCTGGGAGGCAGAGGTTGCAGTGAGCCAAGATCGCGCCATTGCATTCCCGCCTGGGCAGCAAAAGTGAAATTCCATCTCAAAAAAAAAAGAATACCAGAAGGGGCTGGGCGCGGTGGCTCATGCCTGTAATCCCAGCACTTTGGGAGGCGCTCTCTGCACTCTACCCTGGGCGACAGAGTGAGACTCCATCTCAAAAAAAATAAATAAATAAATAAAAATAAACACAAAATTTTAAAAATTTTATCCCATCTACAAATCCTTACAAATGCAAAAGTTAACTTTTTTTTTTTTTTTTTTTTGAGACAGGCTGGAGTGCAATGGCACGATCTCAGCTCACCACAACACTTGCCTACGGGTTCAAGCGATTCTCCTGACTCAGCCTCTCGAGTAGCTGGGATTACAGGCATGTGCAACCACGCCCGGCTAATTTTGTATTTTTAGAAGAGACATGGTTTCTCCATGTTGGTCAGGCTGGTCTCGAACTCCCGACCTCAGGTGATCTGCCCGTCTCAGCCTCCCAAAGTGCTGGGATTACAGGCATGAGCCACCTCGCCCGGGGCAAAAAGGTAACTATTTAAGGATGTTCATTATTGTATTGTTTACAAAGAAAAAAAAATCTGAAACCTTAATGTTCATCAAGATGGAAATAGACAAGGCACACAAATAAACTGGAATACTGTGCAACAATTTTTTAAATGTTAGCTGACTTAGATGTCTAAAATACACTGTATGGCGCATTACAGGTGCTCAATAAATACTGGATGAAAAGATTTTTGTATGAACACAGAAAAAAGCCTAAAAGCATATACACCAAACTGGTAAGAATGATTTCCTTCAGGAGCATGGGATAAGTAAATGAGGAGAATAACTATTGTGTGTCTTTTATACTTTTGCATTATGACGATTTGTAAAATAAGTAGGAGCTAATCTTTTTTTTTTTTTTTTTTTTTTGGTGAGACGGAGATTTACTCTTGTTGCCCAGGCTGGAGTGCAATGGCCTGATCACGGCTCATCCCATCCTCCTCTTCCCAGGTTCGAGCGATTCTCCTGCCTCAGCCTCCCGAGTAGCTGGGATTACAGGCATATGCCACCACACCTGGCTAATTTTGTATTTTTTTTTTTTAGTAGGGACGGGGTTTCACTGTGTTGCCCAGGCCGATCTCCAACTCCTGACCTCAAGTGATCCACCCGCCTCGGCCTCCCAAAGTGCTGGGATTACAGGCGTGAGCCACTGCGCCCGGTCTTGAGCTAATTTTTTAAAAAGATTTTTTTAAAAGACATTCCTGGTGATGTTTCTTTTTCTTTCTCCATTTTGTCTCTATTTTAGAGTGATCCTAAAACACAAAAAAAAACGTACTTTCAATGGCCCAAATCATGGAGTGGCTCAGGGAAATGAAATCTGCCTAAAATAAATAAATAACTAAATAAATAAAAAGTTGAGAATCCTTGTCTTTTTTTCATCACAAAGAGTTTTTTTTTCCTTCTTTGGTATCACCATTACTTCTCCTAAAGTCATGACATAATATCACCTACAGCAAATAATGAGGACATCTCCTTTCATCAAGAGCATTTGCAGTCCATCTTCAGCAGGACCTCTCTTTTTTTTTTTTTTTTTTGAGACAGAGTCTCGCTCTGTCGCCCAGACTGGAGTGCGGTGGCGCGATCTGCAAGCTCCACCTCCCGGGTTCACGCCATTCTCCTGCCTCAGCTCCCAAGTAGCTGGGACTACAGACGCCTGCCACCGCGCCCGGCTAATTTTTTGTATTTTTTTTTTTTATTAGAGACGGAGTTTCACCGTGTTAGTCAGGATGGTCTCCATCTCCTGACCTCATGATCCGCCCGCCTCGGCCTCCCAAAGTGCTGGGATTACAGGCGTGAGCCACCGCGTCCGGCTAGCAGGACCTCTCTCTAATGGCTAAGGCTAGGCAGAAGAATTTGAAGACAGTCTGGTTTCCATTTTCCTAATGCAGCCTGGCCCAGGAGCCAGGTCTCCCATAAGACTAGTCTACTGGGGAAGTCAGGGTCTTTTCCACGTGTGGAGGCTAGTGTTCGATGCTGGACGGCCTGGAATAAAGGAGGAAAGTGAGAAGGTAACCAGGCTGGCCTCGGGATTCGCAGACCATGGCTGGGGCTTTGACTTCTGCAGGCAGGTGAGCAGTGTGGCCTCGGGCTACTCAAGGAACGCTTCTGCGAGAACACTCATTTTCAAACTGGTTGAGCGCACAAGGCAAGAGTGTGCAAAGAAAAGTTAACGCCTCTCCCAGCTGACCCCAAAATCTACTGATCTGGGCTTGATAGAGAAAGTTTGGAGAAGAACCACCTCGGACGAGTTACGTGAAAAGGCTGGGTACGAACTACTTTGGCTCCACTTGGGGCGCCGGCTCAGAGAGATGAGGAGAACGTCCGCGAGGAAGACAGAGTGACGACGATTTTTCAAGGAGTCTGAACCAGCTCACCCAGCAAACCCTCTTCCCATCGAGCACCCAGCGCACAATTATTGCAGGGCCGAGGCTCCTACCCTCAGTCTCGATGGCGACCGGGGCGCGCCCCGACCACGGCGCACGCGCGGGCCTTGGCGCCCCCTCCTCCAGGCCATCCGCGCACGGCACCGCCCACTCACCAACTGCACCTCTCCGTGCGTCCCCAACCTCACCCGCTCTGAGGCTGCCCCCGCTCGTCTAGCTGCCGAGCCCGGAAGTGGATGCGGCAGCTCGGCGGAGAGGACGAGGGGGAGGGGGAAGTGCTTCCGGGGAAACGGGCCGGGGTTGGTGTTTGTAAACTTGCCTCGGTCCCGGTGGGGGCAGCCGCGGCTGCGGCGTTGGCAGGGTGTGCTGGGGCCTGGGGGAGGCGCCGCGCGGCCGGGGAGCCAGCGGGAGGCCGCGCCTGGCAGGTAGGAGCACGCCCCAGAGAGCGCAGCGTCGTCCGTACAGACGGCAGCGCTTCAGTACCTCGCAAGCCGTGGGGCGCCGCGCGGGAAGGGGGAGGGGAGGGGAGGAGGGGCGCGTGGCGAAGGGAGGGGGTTCTCCGAGGAAGGGAGGGGAAAGGCCGTGCGCGCACACCGCCCCCTGCCCGCGCGTCCCGCCGCGTCCGCGGCCCGGGAGAGGGCTCGCTCGGAGGGTACGCGGGCGCGAGCACGCACCTCGCGCGCTTCTCGCCACTCTCCGGCTCTGCTCCCGGTTGGTGCAGCGGGTGCAGGGGCTGGCTGGCCGGAGCGAGATGGGCAACACGCCGCGCCGGGCTTCGCCTGCCTGCCCTTCACCTCCGCAGCGAGTTTCCTTACCTTCGGGCTGACGCAGAGAACGCGCACGTGTGGGCACTGCCAGTCCGGTTTCTGCCCGCCACCGAAGCATCCAGCAATGGCCCTTGAGCTTTCCTCCACCCTAGTCTGGCCGCCTCTGTAAAGTGCGAGCTTTTCGGGCCGGCCCATTGGGCACAAAAGCCCCAAAGGATCTCCGCCCCCTTTTTCCATTCCTGAGATGGCAAATCCAAGCAATTGCCCTTTTGGCAGAGTTCCTCCATAGGAGGCCCCAATTACTTTTGCTCCTGTTGGCTTCCCCTCCTTGCCCAGGAGACCAGTTCCTCCTATTGACCTAGAAAGAAAACCCTTCTTGACTCATGTCCTGGTTCTGAGCTTCACAAAGAGCGCCCAGCAAAAAAAAGTTCACGTCGCACGTTGTAATGGCCTGAAGATCTTGCATTTAGCAGCCCCCTTCGTCCTTTCTGGTTTTAGGTTTCTGGAACAGATCGTGAGCTTCATCGAGACAATTCAACTGGAAAACCAAGACTGGTAGACGCTCTTTTTCTTCAGACAATAGGCAGGAGCCAGGCAGAGTCCAAGGATTCTTGGAACACCTATCTTTTCTTTGGAGGACACTAAGTTCTATTTGAAGACAAAGTTCAATATGGCAACAGGACTGATGGGACACGAAGGAGTCGTTACCGTGGTTTGGTGACAGTTGTTCAAAACGACAGTGTCTTAAGGAAAGGTGGACCAAGGAACTCCTGAACTTTTGGGTTGCATTAAGTGAAAAATCAGCATGGCTCAGGTAAAAAAGCTCTAGAGTCCTCCTCCAAGATCACTGGGAAGCCTGTTGCAGTTTCACTCTTGAATGCTGCTCTAGTCAACATATTGACCAACCCCAGTGATCCAAGCTCTGTATTAAGCACCAGGGGGAGATCTAGAGGAAGGAAAGGAGACAGGCCACAGCCCCTGCCTTCAGGGAGCTTCCAGTCAAATGAAGGAGGTAGGCTATCCTGCATCACAGGCACTGATGGGACATTTGCAAAGCAACGTGTACTCAGTTTACTTTTGGTACATTAAGTGCTGAGGGGTGTAAGGGAGTGAATAGTATGGTGAATGCTTCATTTGTTTTTTTTCAACAGGAATTTATTGAGTTCCTGTTGCATGCAAGGCATTGTGCTGGGACTACAAAGATGAATAAGATTGTCCTTGTCCCCAGTGAGCTTCCAGGCTAGTTGGGGTCGGGAGAGGGATGGAAAGACATTTATTTTTATATTCATAATGCCTTGTATAGTGGCTAGGTAGTAGTAGAGACTCTGAATCTGTTGATTGAGGAATGTGCAGTAATAGGGGTATGTACATAGGAGAGAACAGTACTTCTGCTTGGATAGAAAAAGAAAATGAAGGTTGACAGATAGAAGGGCGTTTGGACAAAAGGAACAGCATGGGCAGGAGCTTAGAGTCATGGGAAAACGTGATGAGGTTCTGGGTACTGCAGGTAGTTCGGTAGTTATAGACTAAGGGATTTAAATGGGGATGGTTATGGAGGTAGCATTGACAGTGATAGGTGAGGAAGTTGTTCCCTGCAGTAAGCAGAGTGTAACCTAAAGCCCTTTTATGCCTTGCTAAGTTAAGCAGCGGAGTAGCATCAGAGCAGTGTATGTAGGAGGTCATTATCATTGTGGAGGTAGAGGATGGATTGGAGAGACAGAATGAGCAGATAGGCTGTTGTAGTCATCTGAGTAGAATAGCTGTGTGCACACATCTCCAGAGCTTCTCCCAAGCTTTCTTCTAGGGAACCTTCCCTACCAGTCTCACCAGGATGGCAGTCTGATTGTAGTATAATTGGCTTTCCTCCAGCTGCTTCTGAATGCACAGCTTCCTCCTTTCCATATAGAATAGGGGCCCATCAGTTTCTTCTTCCTTTGTCTTTTGCAACCCACTTCTCAGCATTGTATTCACTCTTCTGAGAAGGCTGCCTTCCACTAAGGACTCAGCTTTGTGCTGGACACTGCTAAGCATTTTACATCGTAGTTTACTTTTCATCAACCATGTAAGGATAAGCATTATGACAGGCATTTTTCATGTAAGGAAACTAAGGCTTGCAAAGGTGAATAACTTGCCCGAGATTATACAGTGCAAACAGCTAAGCTAAGATTTTAACTCTGGATCTTTCACTCCAAAGTCCTAGAAGTTGGAGGGAGGGGTCCTAGAATATACTGATCATTCAAAAGGAATTTCTTCATAAATTTGGGCGTTTGCTGACCAACAATTTCTTAAAAGTTTTTTTTCAGTAAAGTATTTTCTTTCATGCTGACTAACTGAAGTCAGCCTGAAGAATGTAGCAGTGGAATGAGGAAATGTACTTAAACATACCTTACTTAAGTAATTTTTTAAACTATATGTGGAGCAAGGAATGTGAAAAAATGTGATCATACATGCACACATATAAATGGCCTAAAAGGTCAAGAGAAATACTCAAGAAAACCTTCCAAGTGGTTTAATTTTTCTATCAGTTGCAATTGGTAATACTTAAAGAGTTTAAAATCTAAAGGGAGAAATAGCCTGTAATCCCAGGACTTTAGAAGGCTGAGGCTGGAGGATTGCTTAAGCTCAGGAGTTCCACACCAGCCTAGGCAACATGGTGAAACCCTGTCTCTATAAATGCAAAAAAAAAATAGCTGGGCGTGGTGGTGTTCTGAAGTCCCAGTTTTGAGATAGAGGTAGAAGGATCGCTTAAGCCAGGGAGGTCAAGACTGCAGTGAGCCGAGATCGTGCCACTGCACCCCAGCCTGGGCAACAGAGTGGCACCCTGTCTCAACCAACAAAAAATGAAACCAATAGGAAATACAGTTGGCACCAGTAAAGTCTGCCAATTGAAAGTGGGCTCTGAAGCTAATTTTTTTTTTTTTTTTTTTTTGGAGACGGAGGGAGTCTCGCTCTGTCGCCAGGCTGGAGTGCAGTGGCGTGATCTCAGCTCACTGCAGCCTCCGCCTCCCGGGTTCAAGCAATTATTCTGCCTCAGCCTCCCAAGTAGCTGGGACTGCAGGTGCGTGCCACCACATCTGGCTAATTCTTGTATTTTTAGTAGAGACGGGGTTTCACCTATTGTCCAGGCTTGTCTCGAACTCCTGACTTTGTGATCCGCCCACCTTGTTCTCCTGAAGTGCTGGGGTTATAGGTGTGAGCCACCATGCCTGGCCCAACTGAGGGCTGTTGAGAGAGGAAGGAGGAAGGTCCTGAAGGAATCTCCCATGTCAGTGGGTTAGCAAGATGGAACCTCATACCCACTCACAGTTAAGGCCTAGAAATACCTTCAAAGAAATATGTAGTCACACACACTGCCTAGTTCTGATGACAAAGGTGTCGGTAATACTTGATTATTTACTTGATCTGTATTTAAATGCTGAGAGATGACAAGTCGTTCCTGGTGAGATGACTTAGGGAGGACTCTTGAAGGAAGCAAGGCTTTGGCAGTGAGGAGGGACATTCACTGGAGCGAAGCAGTGTGTAGCTGGGTGTAAAAGGTAGTTCTATAGAGAATGGCAGTCTATTTTTGCCCTGCCCTGCCCTGCCAGGTGACCTGACACCTCATCTCCTTTCAACTTAGGCAAGTCTCCTGGCTTGTGAAGGCCTAGCAGGTGTGAGTTTGGTTCCCACTGCAGCCAGCAAGAAGATGATGCTGAGCCAGATTGCCGGCAAGCAGGCCGAGAATGGCGAGCGGGCAGGTAGCCCTGATGTGCTGAGGTGCTCGAGTCAGGTACAGCGCTTGAGTCCATTGTGGCACCTGGGGATTGGGTGGCCCGAGCTCTCTGCCAGGAGATACCAAGCTCTGATTCCTTGATGCTTCTGCATAGGGAAGTGGGGCAAGGGGATCCAGCTGGGGAATGGATGAACATTGGTATTTCAGAAAGCTAAGGAAGGTCTTTTGTGTACCTTCAACTCTTTAAGACCAGGTGATTGGAGAAGAAATAGTTGTATACTTCCTCTAAGCTTTCGGGGCAGGTGGTTTACTCTCATTTATGAATTTTGTCTGAGAGCTGCATTGGGTCTCATCTCATCTTCTGAGATGGGCTGTGAGTTTAGATTTGATTTGTCTTCAAAGGGTCACCGAAAAGACAGTGATAAGTCCCGGAGCCGCAAAGATGATGACAGCTTATCTGAGCCCTCTCATTCAAAAAAGACTGTTAAAAAGGCAGGTAATGGGGTGGCCCCCCAACTCATACAGTTTGGTAATGGGGTAATATTCCTCCTCCTTCCCTCTACCATGTAACCTGGAGCTTTCTCTAGATGCTTTGATCTCTGATAGCCAGTGAGTGAGTCACCCAGATTTCATCTAGAGACTACCTTGGTAGTTGATCTCTAGCCTTGCTGGAACAGTAGAGTACAGGTTGGGGAGCATGAGATCCCAGATCCCGTGGCATGGGGGCAGGCAGGCTCCAGCTCAAGTCATACTCAGACTGCTGGGTTTGACAGGATAGACAGCTTACCCACTCCACCTCCTTCCCCAAAGGGTCTCTTACCTCCATGGAGTACAGGAGATGGCAGCACCTTTAGACAGCATCAGAGAGGTTCCTTTCTTCAGCAGCTGGAAGTGGACCCAGAGTAGAACAGTCTCTCCAGGAAGAGGGCAGTGGTGGCCTCATGACATGCCTGATTATTGCCCCCAGGTGGTGGTAGTGGAACAAAATGGTTCTTTTCAAGTAAAGATTCCCAAAAATTTTGTTTGTGAACACTGCTTTGGAGCCTTTCGGAGCAGTTACCACCTAAAGAGGCACATCCTTATTCACACTGGTAAGTGTCTTGCTTATATTCAAAAGAGGGAGAATAGTCTGTCGCTTGTATTCCATGTCTGTTTGTGGCTCTAGTTGGGTTTATTTTAACGGGTATTAGAAATGAAGGAAGAAGATAAGTCAGTGAAGCAGAGAGATTGCACGGCTTTGTATCTGTTGTCACTGAGACCAGCACCTTTGGGGACCCCTCCCCATTTATGATCACTTAGGTGTCTACATATTACTAATAGCTAAAGTTTCTGAGAAAATAACTGGAATGAGGTCCCTACCATACATACCTCCCCACATTCACTTCTCTCTTCACTTGGGCCAGGTGAGAAGCCATTTGAGTGTGATATATGTGATATGCGTTTCATCCAGAAGTACCACCTGGAACGCCACAAGCGTGTGCACAGTGGTGAAAAGCCTTACCAGTGTGAACGGTGTCATCAGGTAAGGCTCATCCCTGCTGCAATCCCCCACACTTCCTTCCCCAAGAATCAGGGCCACCCTCCCCTCCTGCCTGACAAAAGAGCCACCAGCATTGCTCGCCATATAATAGTTGGCACATCAGGGTGAGGTGCATCTGTCTGGCCTTATGCAGCTGATCATGGGGAGGAGCAGTTAGAACATTGTAATAATAATAATAATAATAATAGCATTTCATGATCACTTACTCTGTGCCAGGCACTATGAGAGCATACTTTACACAGATGATTTTATTTAATCTTCACATTGACTCCCTAAGGTAGCTGTATTGTCCTTATTTCACATATGGGAAAATTGAGATTCAGAGAAGTTAAGTTTCCCAAGGACACAGCAGATCACGAACAGAGCTGGGATTCAGTCCAACTTCAGAGCTCATGCACTTTGGAGGAAGAGATACAATCTTTGCCCTGGGGGTCAGTATCTGATCTGATGAGAATGTAAGAGCTGGGGCCAAAACAAGACAAGAACAAGAGATGAGAAATGATAATAGCTAACACTTCCTGGATGCATTGCTAGGTCCCAAGCTTTGCTCCGCACTCTTACATTGAATCTTCAGACACTAGAATAAAAGCTCTATGAGGGCAGAGACTTCGTTCCTCTGGTTCTCTACTCTGTATCTGCCTTGAGATAGATACTCAATAAATCTTTGATGACTAAAGCAGCTGTGCTGTGAGTAGGTACTTTTAGCCTCGCTTTACAGTTTTGTAGATGAGTGTACAGATTCTGGGCTGTTAGGTAATTTGCCCAAGGTCACACAGCTGCTGAGCGATAGAGCCAAGATTCAGCCCCAGGCGCTCTGGCCCGAGAGCTTGCATTCTCCACCACCGTGTGCTCTTGCTGTCTGCGCGCATGCTGAGGGGATGGAGAATGCGGTATCTGCCTCCTGTGAGAGGAATGAGGTAGCCAACAGGTAGCTGAGTTTCCCCCTCAGGCACTTAACCCTCCCTTTCTTCTCAGTGTTTTTCTCGGACAGATCGATTACTCAGACACAAACGGATGTGCCAAGGGTGCCAGTCCAAGACTTCCGACGGGCAGTTTTCTCTATAGGCGCAAGGGGCCCCCGGGTGGTGGGAGTGATCAGAAGAACCTGCCGAAGAGCACACCCCCTCTGGTCTGATGGTCCCACCAACGCCCCATGTGAACCTGTCCCACTCCTGGAGGAGTGGACCCAGGAGACCAGAAGAATGCATCAGGGGACAGTGGCCCCAGAACCTCAGCTCTGTAAATAATCTGAGACTATGAGTATCTCGGGGAAGTTCTTACAGCATTCCTGGGTAGGGGAGCTAGTCCCTGGACCCTTGGCTGAGGTCATAGGTGGGGACTCAAGGTACAGGACCAAGACTGAAGTGTGGCTCCCACAACCTTGGACTCCAGCTGGCAGCTGAAATGGAAAAGATTGGGGAAGGGGATTTGTTTGTTCTGTTCTTGTTTTTGTTTATCCAAAAGCAACTTCAGCAGGTACACTGTGGACACAGGTAATCCAGAGGTATAAGCGTCCTGGTCCAAAGTAGGGACTATAGCTGGTCCAGCTCTCCCCAAAAATTGGGTTTTTAGTTGTAGCAGCTCCTCAGTGTTTCACGGTCCTGCACTTCACCTCCTTTTTGAGGAAGAGTAAGATCAGGAATGGCAGCTGAGCTTACTTTGGCTTCCTTATACACTGTAGGGATAAAAGGAAAAACGGGGTGGAGCAGACGAGGACTGGATCCAAAAAGTGGATGGCACCTCTTCCTTCCTCAAGGGAAAAGGAAGAGTTGTGCCTGTGGGTGTTGTCATGGCCCATGTCACATTGGCACCTGATGGCATCAGCTCAAGTGCCTTTAGGAGGAAACTTGGGTGAGAGTGGCCCGTGAAGCCCTTTTCTTCTTTTCTTGGGGAGTCGGTCTTGGAGATGGTTTGTGGCTACCTCGCTGCCATTGACTCCTAAAGTGAGACATGTGTTGAGCAAGGAGTCATGGATGTCAAAGTGGGTTCTCTCTCCTTGTGCCCTCTTAGGAACAACCCAAGACTGGTCCCAAGTTGGCTAACAGCTACTCAAGAAACAAAGGAATCTGGGGTCTTCTGACATGCCTGTTGAGCAGTAGGAGCTGTTCTCCCTCCCCAAGTCCTATCACTGTATTCAGGTAGAGGAGGTTGGGAGGGGTCTGTCCTTTGGTCCCAAAAAAACAAGATCTCAGCTTCCTTCCTAATGGCCATCCCTACCCAACAGAGTGTGGGGGATGGGGGTGGGGGTGCTGCAGAGAAAAGACTAAAGAAGAAACCTAATGTAGGTTCCATTCTTAACCATATTCTTTGCTCCTCTCTGCTCCAATACCACCACCTTGTCCACTCCCAAAAAAGTAATCAGGGGTGTGTGTGTGGATGTGTGTGTGTGAGATATGAGTGCATGTATTTGTATGCTTGCAAGAGATGGCATAGTAATGAGCCAAACACTTCTCTGGCCCTCACCTTCGGGGAGGATGAGTGGAAAATAGCCTCCTCTTGCCCAAACATGAAGGGTGCTTGAGGTCTCAGCAGGAGCTGAAGAACACAATTTAGGGAACAGAAGGGCTTTTGTTTTGGAGGGGTTTTTTTTGTTTGTTTTTTTGGGTTTTTTTTAGATTAAATTCAACAGCCTAGTGGTTAGGGTGTTTCTAACCCAAGCCAGGGCTTGTGAACATGAATTTTCTAAGGTGAAATAAACCTTTTCTTTCTGCTAAAGAAAGAATCCTTATGGGAAGTTCTGGGGTTTGGTTGACCCCCACTGTAACCTGACCTGCCCTGTGGCGGGTAAGGGAACTATCTTAGTAATCATGGAGACTGGGTGAACCTGAGAACCAAGCTGTCAGTAGGGTCTTTTTTTCCCAGAAAACGTAAAGAATGGGATGATTCCTGGCTGTTACCTATTCTGGAGGGGTGGGGTTGGGGAGGGGGTTGTCCATACCTCTGTGGTATGAGTATTTCACGGAAAAAGCAGGCATGGCACCCATTCAATTTTCCCTGACAGCATCTGAGATCCTTTTGGGGAGACGCTGAGGAGTGTGTGCTGCCGTGTACTCGTTGCTTTATGCTGACACTCCCATTTGATGTGGTCCAGAACTTAGACCTCAGTCCTTGGATCAGCCCTGTGGTCCCTGCAAGCAGGGGCATCTTTCTGCATGTGAGCCAGCCCCCTTCCTGTTCAAGGGTTCTGCTGGAGCTGGGGTTTTCGTCCTTCTCTTCTGGGATGATTCACCCCACATCTTCCAGCACCCTGTAAACCATTTTAAAATGTTTAGAAAACTATCCTCCCAAAAATGCTTGTGAAAATGAGAGGCCTTTCTCCCTGCCACTTACAGCTAATCTGTTTGGGATAGGGGTGTATGTGGAGAGACTCACATGAGTGACCTATGCCCCTATGTGTACTAATGTGTGTACTGGGTCAGAAGGTGCCCTGGGTTCCCACAGACCTTGGTTTCCTGCCTGGATGGGTGGGAGCGAGGGAACTTCAGAGAGTATGTGCGAACAGCCATAGCAGAGCCACCCCTGCCAGGGACCCAGTGAGGGAAACTCAGGAGCAGGTGGTTGGTTCAGTTCCCACGCCGATATCTGGGGTAATGGATGTGTGAGAAGAGAGAAGCAAAGCAGTAAAAGGAGTTATTCCACATCCAGAGGGCCCGGGAGTCCCACAGATACCCCAGGGAAGCCACTGACTCAGACCGCTGCAGAGGCTCCTGGGCCCAATGCCTCACCCCTGCTGGCCAGCATGGGGCCTAGCACTGGAAGATGCCTCAGGTGTGTTTGGAGTAGGGGAGACGGAAATAGAGCAGGCTCTCAGAGACCAGGACGGAGAGTCAGGGAACCTGGGAAAGAGTAGTGCCAGTTCCGGGTAGGCTGCTGCACCAGGCCCTACCAGCCCAGGCTATAAAGAGTCTGCTTTGCCCCAAGTCTTTTCCGTCCACCCCCAACAGCCTCGTCATCACTTAGCTACTGATCGCGCCCATGGCTTGACATTGGAGGGTTACATTAGTGGAGTCTGCCACAGCTTCTAACCCTCTCCCCAGATGCCCTTTGCCTCTGCTGTGGCCCTGGGGTTTTATCAACTGTCCGCTTCCTATCCTCCTCTCCACCTTCTTTTTTTTTTTTTTAAATAATATACTTATTTTGCTATGGGGGAGGGGAATATCAAATGGACAAGATCACTTTTAAATGGTAGTTTTTATAAGATGTTATAAACTTGTATCTTTTTACCATTAAAGTGCAGTGTATGTTCCTTCGTGATATATTTAGGATATTTAAATAAAAGGAAAATGGGGCTTTTCTACTATCTCCTCTTTGGGGAAGCTTTTTCATACTGGTTTTAGTTGTTTTCCTTCCTTTTTTCTCCCTGTATAATCACCCCACAACTTCCAGCACCCTGTAAGCCATTTTAAAACCCGTTCTCCACAGAGGAGCAAACAAGTAGGAGCAAAAACAGGGCATCAGTTCTGAGCAAGAGGAAAAAAAGCACACGCAGCAGAATGGAAGGGGGTTAGACACCAACAGATGCAGTGTCTCTGGTCTGGAACCCACCTGCATCCGCAGAGGCCCTTTCCAGACCTGGCTTCCGGGGTCCCAGGGCGCACCTCAGGATTCTCCTGCACATTCGCGCTTGGGCCCCTCTCCCTGCCCTCAGGTGGCAGGAGGAAGATGGACAAGAACTTTCCCGAGGCCAGGCTATAAACAGCCTGCTTTGGCCTTGATGAGGTAAAGAAAAGTGACAGCTGTGGTCTGAGGTAAGACTCTTTATTATATACTTGGGTGGGGTAGCCCAGGTGAATGCAAGGTTGCAGGCATGGGAAGCAGCCCTCTTGGGTGTCACTCTGAAAATGAAGTAGGGTGGTGGCCACTCCTCGTCAGTGAATTAGTTCCCTACCAAGGTCTTACAGACCCACCCTTCCTTTAACCCTTCAGTTCCCACTGTCCTCCAAGGAGAGGAGCCTTGGGTGAGTGTCCCTCCCTCCTTCAGAGAGTGGGACTGTCTGCCTCTTGAAAGCGAGGATTGATGGTGGTCGTGATGGCACTTTTGTAGAGAGGATTACTGTCCTGAGGAAAGATGTTGCAGATTATGAGCAAAAATCCCAGGATTCCTTGTCCCCTTTCTAGACCTAAGAGGCCAGTCTTGAGCCGAATCCTAGGAGCTGATGGAAGTTAGCAGAGGGATTGGTTACATGTGCCAGGGGCTGGGGGAACCCAGTGGGAGGAATCAGGGATGGGCTTGTGGTGGGGAGACAGCTAAAAGGGGGCCTAACCAGGAAGTTTCACCTGCTTCCAGTTGAGTTGTTGCCGCTCCTTCTCAAAGCGACTGTATTCCCGGCGGTCATAGATTTCCACCGAGAGCCGGTAAGCCAGGACCAGCCCCAGCCCCACTGCCACGATGCCCCCTACGCAGCCCAGCACAATGGCCTGGGTGTGGTCTGCTCCCTCTGTGAACAAGAAACCAGACTTGTGGGAGCTGGAGCATAGGGACAGATCAACAGTTGTTCACAGTGTGTCCAGCCTGTCCAACCCTGTCACTGAAAGCAAAGGGAACCCAGCAAGGTCCAGGGTTATTCTCACTGCCCAGAGCCTTAGCCTTGTCCACTTGCTCAGTCGCCTCTGCCTTTGTTCTGGATTCACAGTTCTGCCTCAGCCCCCAGCCTGTTTCCCATTATCTTCATTCTGCATCCCCAGAGTTGAGACCCTGCCCATCAAACTTCCAGGGTTTGTGGCATCCCTGACCACTTACTTTCTTGGGGTCTCACTCTGAGCACGACCCTGCCTCTGGCATCATCCTCCACCAAGAAGAAGAACAAGTGGTTGTCCAGGGTCCTCTCTTTGCACCAGCCATCATCCAAGATAGGGGCCAAGACCAGGGTCACATTGGTATGGGCACAAGCTGTACTGCAATTGGTGGCCAGGAGGCCAGTCCCAAAGGCCCCACACTCTGCACAGTCCCTATGCAGTAGATGCCAATAAGTTACCAGCTGGGTAGTTGTCACCCAATGCCCTTTACCCAACTACAAGCAGGAAGGAGAGTAGGCAGATGGGAGTGGCTCAACAAGCCCCACTGTGCCCCTGCTCCCAAGATGCAAGACCTGAGGCCTCACCGGTGTCTCTCGCATGGTGTCTTGCAGCCTGGGCATTGGTCGCATAGAGCACCGTAGTAGCCATCCGAGCACTGGCAGCGGTTGCATTTGCAGCGTCCATGCCCACTGCAGAGCCCTCCCTCGGGACTGATGCAACTGTCCATGTCCCCACTGCATTCGCATGCTCTCCCCGTGCGGTTGGCATGACAGTGACATACTCCACATTGGCAGCGACCAAAGCCTGGGGTAGAGCCATGCAGAGGGTGACAACCATACTCCACACACACAGTTGGCCATCACATGGCACCACAAGTGCATGCATCCAGTCTTTTTCAAGTATGCCAAACACACACACTAACCCATACACCAGAATCTTTGACATTTGCCTTCCATGCCAGGAGACTCCCAGAGCCTAAGTGCCTTGGGAAGGCCTCTCAGACCCTGCCCTTCTCCCCAAGGTACCTCCACAGAGGATGCCCTCATGTCGCTCACAGCTGGCATCGTCACACTCGCACAGATGTCCAGAGCTCTGTCCATTGCAGCTGCAGTGTCCACATTGGCACTGACCCTTTCCGCTGCATAGGGGCCCTGTGCCATTGGGAGCCCGGCACCCAGATTCCAGATCTAAGGAGGACAGCTCAGCCTCAGAGCACTCACAGAGCCGGCCTAGGCGGCCGGGGGCACAGCTGGGAGGGGAAGGCAAAGGAGGGAAGTAGGTCAGAGGGTTTGATCACCCCTGACTTGTCTCTCCCAGGAACCTCTAAACCCAAGTTCTCAAGAGTTGGAGAAAGATAACTGAAGGAATAAGTATAGTGGAACACCGACGAGGGGTGAGAGAGTGGAGGGAGCCGCAGTCAAGGGGAGGGCCTGAACATATCTGGGAAGCTTCAAGGGATGAAATTGAGTGGGGAGTCTAGGGATGTCAAGGATACTCCTGTGGGGGGAATGGAAAGCAGCGGAGGAATACGGGCCAGGGTTGGTCGTTTGTTGTCAGCCAGCTGGGTGAAGGGAAGAGGAGGCCCTCACCTGCATACCCCACATTGTAGGTGTCCCTGGCCATCACTGCAGTGGGGAGCCTGGGCCTGGGTGTCACTGCAGTTACAGTCACACAGCGTGTGCAACTCCACAGTCAGCTCCTCTGAGAAGCCAAGGGCCCGGAGCCTCAGGAGATGGGGCTCTGGGAGGCAGTGGGTGGCTTGGAGGGAAACCCAGAAAGTCACCTAAGAACAGGGTAGGCAGGAATCAGGCCATGGTTATACAAACACACACACACCAAACTCACCCAGAACCTCACCCCTTAGATCATCCAGAACCTCACCCCTTAGTAAATGAAGAGATGGGGTCATGGTAACACCCAACTCCTAGAAACTACCTGAGGAAGCCACTCAGACTACTTCAGGAAGGATGGATGGAGGATTACCCCAGGCTCTCCCATCACTCCCCATTCCTGCCCCCCATCTTTCCCTGCCTGCTTAATTTCCCACTCCCACCTCCCCCTGCCCGCCCGCCTTCTGCCTGTGCTTGCTGGCTCTCACCGTCTGGTTGATTCGGACATGGTTGCACTGTCCTCGATCCTCAGCCTTACCCTCCGTCTTCTCAGGACCCTCACACTGGGATTCGTAAGAAATGTGGATCCCAGGAGGGAGTGAAGAGTGTTCAAGGGTCACAGTGGAAGACAGGCTCTATGGGAAGAGAGCAAGTGGATAACCACGTGAAGGCAGGAAAGGACCCCACCCCCACCTTATGTCCTCTCCAGGTGTTCCCAGTTCTGCCAGCACCCTGCCCTCTGCCACCTGGGGCTCCTTACATTCTGCCCAGTCGAGGCATTTCTGGAGGGAGGACCCATGAGAACCTTGCATAGAATATACAGGATCCAGAGGCCTCTAATACAGCATTTCAGTGCAGAGACCATGTTTGTGAAGCCCCACATCAGGACACATAACCTGGGTGCATGCCAGGTCTAAAGGGCAAATTCATTACAGAGTTTGTCTTGGGAAATTTGATACCGTCTCAGATTTTTTTGCCATAGGTTTAGGAGATGCTCCGTTATCAGGAAGCCTACAGCCTAGTTGCAGAGATAAGACCTAAATCACTAAGAGTTTTTATGGTTCCTTCTACCTGTAAAATTCTATGGTTCTTGTGAAAAATAGCTCTGAATTATTTATAAACATAGTGAAAGCAGGCTCCAGATCTCACATTGTTTATGTACAGACTGGGGGAAAATGCCAGCCCTTCTGTTTGTTATCTTTGTGACCTTGGACAAGTCACTTAGCCTTGTGTGGGTTTCCTCCTCTGTAAAAGAGGGATGATAACAGTTACGAAGCAAGGCTTTTGGCGGGGTTAAATGAAGTAGAAATAGTATGTACACCTGGGATGGTGGGTGCGTGAAATAAAAGCTCAGTGACTGAAACTTTCCTGGCAGGCTGCACTCTGCCAGGTGAGGAGGTGGGGCGGGGATCTGAGCTCCATGCTCTGCATGTCAGATGTTTAAGATTTATGAATGTAAGATTGAACAATTAATGACAGCCACATGCAGACTATAGGTAGGAGCTGTGGAATGTTAGACCAAAAAGTGACCATTTCCCCTTAGTTCTGCCACCCCACCCAAGGACCCCTTTCCACCTTTCCCTAGTGCCCACCCTCACCATCTCCCCCTCGTTTGGCCCCTCACATTATAAGCATCCATGATGAGCTGTACCACATTGCTGGAGTCCTCACTCAGCTCCCCTACCGCAGACTTAGGAATCAGCTTACTCAGCTCCTGAGTTATGGGGAGTTAAGGGAAATGGTAGGTCACAGCTCTAGGAAAATGGGCTCCTGGGGGTCTGGAAGGAGGGCATATGGGGGACAGAGAATGGATCTTTGGGGGAATTGAGAAAGGCTGGGGTGGGGCTGGGGATCTGACATGTAGACAGCTCTCACCTGGTAGACAGGCAGTGCAGCACTGGTGACAGCAAAGATGGGCTGGATGTTTGCTGCAGAGAGGGCCTGGGCTACCTGACCCACAGAGGGGTAGTCCTGGGGCAGGGAGCAGGGACAAGGTGAGCCCCACAGGTCTCCCCCACAACATGCAAGGTGCCCTCAGCCTGGGGAATCCAGGAACCAAGGTTCCACCAGCTGGAGGAGCCCTGGAGGCTTGCTATGGAATAGGAAGGAGGTAGGGAATGGGGTGACAAAGCTGTCCTGTCTCCACAGCCGAAAGGAGGAACTGCTGGGGAAGATGGCAGGTGTCTACAGGGTGGTTACTGGTGAGGACTGTAAGGCTGGGAGCGGGAGTCCTGGAAGGAAAGAGGTATGGCTCAAATGGGGAGAGGCGGGGTGACTATAGGGACTCACAAACTCTGTGCTGCGACTGTAGAGGCCATTGCTGTCCAAGTGGCAGTGCCCATCACTGGGCATGAAAATGCCACCCAACTTCCCGTCCCCAGCCGTATGGAATGTGTCATCTGAAGTGAACACCAGCAGCCGGGACACATTTCTCCAGCCAATCTGCTCCTGAGGTACAGTGGGGGTGGTAGGCTATGCTCCTGGGCATGGCCCTTGAGCCACCCCAGCCAGCTCTGTGAGCCAAGAATGTGGCAAGCCTCACTCTGAGTCAGCTTGTCCATCCCCTTGCCTCCAGTACCTTGCTTTCTCCTGCTCTCCCCAGTCCCCCAAAGAAGGCTGCTGCTAGTGGAGGCTTACTTGTGAATTAGAAAAACATGCGGCCGGGCGCGGTGGCTCAACCCTGTAATCCCAGCACTTTGGGAGGCCGAGACGGGAGAATCACGAGGTCAGGAGATCGAGACCATCCTGGCTAACACGGTGAAACCCTGTCTCTACTAAAAAAAAAAATACAAAAAACTAGCGGGGCGACGTGGCGGGCGCCTGTAGTCCCAGCTACTCGGGAGGCTGAGGCAGGAGAATGGCGTAAACCCGGGAGGCGCAGTTTGCAGTGAGCTGAGATCCGGCCACTGCACTCCAGCCTGGGCAGCAGAGTGAGACTCCGTCTCAAAAAAAAAAAAAAGAAAAACATGCCTTCTCCTCAAGATACTCTCCTCAAGATATTTTACTCCAACCCACTAGGTAATTGTTAAAATAAGTATACAAACTACACCTACTATGGTATGAATGGCACCCCCTAGAATTGTGCACTATACAACCATAAGGGGCAGTCCCATTCCCAAACAGACCTCCAGGCTCAGATCCCCACCCCACCTCCTCACCTGGCAGAGTGCAGCCTGCAGAATGGCATCGAAGCCACCTTCAGGCGAGTCCAGATTGCCGGACACGCTCTGGCGCCCCACCTCCCGCTCGAAGGCTTGCGCATCCCCCGTCAGGGACAGCACATGGTGAAAGCTGAAGGGTGACTGGCAGCGCTCCAGCCGTGTGGGGCAGGGGTGGCGCAGCTTGGAGGGCACTGTGCTCACAAAGGGCAGCACCGTTTTGTCCACAAAGGAACCAAAACCTGGGAGAGGAGAGGAATGAAGGCTGTGCCAGAAGTCGCAGGGCAGCAACAGAGGACCCACGAGAGTGCTCTATGGGAAGTGGGGTGGGGAGGACGGTCATAGAAGAGGTGATGGAAGAGGGTGCACCCGGGGGCAGGGACTCAGTAACTGACAAAGCAGTGAGACCACTGGCTCAGGGAAGTGGCAGGTAGAGGACATTAAGAGGAGGACACAACTCCCAGGGCAAATGGGAACTTCCAGAAGGCGGAAGAAGGCCCGGGTATAGGATATGGTAGCAGCATGAGGCAAAGGAAGGAAATTTGAATAGAGGAGAGTTGGCACAGAATGTGGTGCCAGGGACAGTGGCATCTAGGCCTTGCCCAAGGAGACTTGCATCAGGGCAGGTTCCAGGCTGGTAGGCTCAGGGCAGTTGTCCAGGCCCAGAGTCTCCAGACGCTGGGTCTCAGCTAGACCTGTAAAACGGACTGTCTCTGGAGTCCTCTCCAGCTCTGACCTAGAAGATGGGTGTCTTTAGGGAAAGATGGAGAAATGAACCTGTGGCCTGGCTAGGCCTGTCAACAACTGGGAGGGCAAATTGGGGCCCTTGTGAGTCCAGGATGTTGGCAGAGGCTAAGGCAGTGGTTGAACAGGCAAGGGCTAACAGGGCGAGAGGCAGCCCTCGGCTCACCAATGCGCACAGAATGGGTGACTTCCTGCAGCCGGACCAGCAGAGCGTGCCCGAGCTGGCGCACGCGTTCCAGGTCGTCCTTCATGGAGTAGCTCAGGTCCATAAGGTAGTACAGGTCCACCGGGTATCCCTCAGCACGAAGGAAGCGGACCTGGAGCTGCTGGGGCTCTCCTGGGGGGTGGGTGGCGGGCGGGTCAGCAGAGCACATTGGAACGCCAGCCTAGACCTCTGGCCTGGCCCCGCCGCCCCTAACTCACCAGGCCGTAGCGTGATCCGGACCCGCTGCGGCGCCAGCTGAGTGGCACCCTCTCCGCGGGCGCCCTGGCTGAGCGGCTGGTCCTGCAGCACCTCCTGCTGGCCGCGGGGCTCCTCCAGCTCCTCCAGCGGGCAGCCTCGAGCCAGCAGCTCCTCTCGTCGGGCGCAGCGCCGTGCCTCCGCCTCCCCCGACGCGGTGAAGTTCTGCTCAGCAAGAAAAGGCGCGTCGGGACCCGGTCCTGCACAGGCCCTAGGCCCCGCTACCAAAAACACCCTACAAACTCGGCCCCCTCTAATGCCCCCACCTCCAGTCCATTCCCTGAGTCCCTGATTCCCTCTCCTCCTCCTCGCCACAGCTACCCTTGAACTCTGGCCTTTTTTGTTGTTTTGTTTTGTTTTTGAGACAGAGTCTCACTCTGTCACCCAGGGCTGGAGCGCAGCGGTGCTATTTCTGCTCACTACAATCTCCACCTCCCCGGTTCAAGTGATTCTCATACCTCAGCCTTCCAGTAGCTGGGACTACAGGCCTGTGCCACCACGCCCAGCTTTTTTGTATTTTTAGTAGAGACGGGGTTTCACCATATTGGCCAGGCTGGTCTCAAACTCTTGACCTCAAGTGATCCTCCCGCCTCGGCCTCCCAAAGTGCTGGAATCACAGGCGTGAACCACCACGCCTTTTTCTTTCTTTCTTTTTTTTTTTTTTTTTTTTACCAACTGTAAAGACAGGGTCTTGCTTTTTTGCCCAGGCTGGTTTCAAACTCCTGGGCTCGAGAAATCCTCCTGCCCCAGCCTCCCAAAGTGCTGGGATTACAGGCATGAACCTGTGGAACTCCGGTCCTTTCTTCCTTGTCACAGCCCCACTTCCTATAGCAGTCCCCCACCCCTCTGCTTATCTCAACTCCCCCTTGCCCCAGTCACCTACCCCTCTCCTCCCCAGTAGAGCCACAGACTTCCTGTTGAGATCTTAGAGACTTCACTACCACAAAAAAATGGGGCCTTGCCTCCTAAGCCAGCCTTCCCAGCAAGCTCACACCAAAATGGGGAGGTGGTCAGACTAAGACCCACAGCTCCTTGGAAGGGAAAGGATAAGAACAGAAGAGGAGGCGTCCTACCCCCGTAATATGTCTGGTACCCCTAAGACTGGATGGGAAGCCACAGGGGAAGGAAATGGTTAGAGCGGCTTCTCAGCTTGCCCTGGGTGTCAGCTCCTGGTCTGGGGACTGGAGAAGCCAGACACAGACCTGACTACCTCAAGAGCTCCAGCTTCCCAGCTCCAGCCTGGCACCTCTGCCTCTGCCTTGTGCAGACTCAGTATCTACCCTTCTTGTCCTTTCAGAGTCCCTGTGTGCCTTTCTCCTGGGTCCTCTAAGCATCTGTAGCTCTGCTTCCATGTGAATTTGCCCTCATCTCTTATCTGGGCTCCCACACTGATCTAACCCTCCATCTTCCCCTGAGAGAGGCAGACCTGCCCCCGTCCCAGCTTGGGCGCCCCTCCTGCTCTGCTGCTCCATGAGCTCTGTCTCTTTCAAGCATAAACAAACAACAGCTTTGTTTGAAGAACCAGGGAGACGCCTGCTCCCTAGCATCCTTCTTGGCCACTTAGGTAGCTTAAGCCTTTCCAGTCCCCCTCAAGCCCATATACTTCCACCCCTCCCCTTTCTACCTGTCCAGTCATAGGCTACTACACACCCAGGAACAGAATGCCTCCACCCAAAACACAGACTTAGAAATCTAACTACACACTTTCTGCTATGGACTGAACTCTGCACCCCTACCCCACCCCACTCCCAACCCATTCTATATTGAAGCCCTAACCCTCCATGTGATGGCATTTGGAAATGGAGCCTTTGGGAGGTACCTAGGTTTAGATGAGGGCCTAAGGGTGGAACCCTCATGATGGAATTAGTGCACTTACAAGAACAGAGGCAGTTCCCACCCCCCCATCCTCCAGCCCCCTCCCTACGATGTAAGGACATAGCGAGAAAGTAGCCAGTCTGCAAGCCAGGAAGAGAGCCCTAACTGGGGAACCAAATCAGTCAACACTTTGATCTCGGACTTCCCAGCCTCCAACATTAGGAGAAATGAATTCCTGTTGCTTAAACCACCCAGCCTATGGTATTTTGTTATGGCAGCCCTCACTGGCTAGTACCTTTCTCACATGTTTACATACACAACAGCTCCCTCTACCTATACACAAGCATGAATTCCCACAAGTACATACTTTCTCCCAATTCATGGTCACAAATTCTCTCCATATATACACAAGCAAATGGATACAGACATAATCCTAAGTGCACAGGAAACTTGCATGCATGTGTATGCACACACATATATCCACACACAGGAGTCCTATGTGCACAAACTCAGTCACACATGAGACTCTGGAGTGTTCCTAGAAAATCATGCATGTGCCCACACAATCACACACATATATCCAGGCTGCACATACACATACACATACACATGGTTCAAAGGCCATAGGCCCATCTTTACCAGTTGCTTGCACCATGCACAGCTGGGGTGTGAGACGATGCACTTCTGGCAGGAGGGGGCTGGCTGGCAGGACCCCAGTAGGGACAGGTGAGGATTCCCCCATTCTGTGGCCTCCCCTGTGGATGGGGTCTTGGCGTCCAACTCACTCTCACCTCTGCTCAGGACCAGCAGCAAAACAAGGACCACTGGCAAAGCCACCATGCCCTGTAATAGGATATAAAGGGGGACATGTGGGTCCTCAGGGAGGACCCTCAGCTCTCAGTCCTCTAAACTTAGCTTGTGGTTATCACTCTCAAAACTCTACCCCAACACTTTATCTCCCCTCATAGTTTCACTTCCCCTGTGGATTCAGCAGTTTCTTCAAAATGATGGGAAGGAGCAGGTATCAGGCAAAGGTAGGGGCCTCCAGACGTGGTGGCTCATGCCTGTCATCTCAGCACTTTAGGAGGCCGAGGTGGGTGGATCACTAGAGCTCAGGAGTTCGAGACCAACCTGGTCAATATGGCAAAATCCCATCTCTACGAAAAACACAAAAATTAGTCGGGCATGGTGGTGTGCACCTGTAATCTGAGTTACTCAGGAGGCTGAGGCAAGAGAATCACTTGAACCCGGGAGGCAGAGGTTGCATTGAGTCAAGATCACACCACTGCACACCGGCCTGGGTGACAGAGCAAGAATCTGTCTCAAAAAAAATAAATAAATAAAACAGGGACCTCAGAGGAGATCTGTCCTTCCTGTGTGCAGACTTCATGTGACCAGGGTGGGCAAAATGGCCTACTAAAGGATCTGGGGACTGGCCTGGAAGCGCTAAAGTCTGCACCCAGTTCTATTTACCGAGATCCCAAGCCGTAATGGTAGTAGAACCAAACAGAAAACAGACCGGATACTGGTACTGCTGCGGTCACTCACTGGCTGTGTGGCAAGTCAGACTTTCTCTCTGGGCTTTAGTTTCCACATCTGCAAAGTGGAGGAGTTGAATAAATAATCTGACATACTTTGCAGCTTTTACAATCTTGGATTCTAAATAAGAGAAGAGGGTCAGTGAGTGGGAATTAGAGAAAAGAAAGCTGGAACAGATGAGGGAGTGTGTGAAAGTGTCAAGGAAGAATAGTTCTCCTTGGGTGACATGGTGGCAAGAGGAATGAAGATTAGACCACAAGAACTCTCTGCAGGTCTGGGATAAGGGGAGAAAGAAGGCCAGTGTTGGGGGAAAAAAAAAAAAAAATTCTATTTTCTGTACTTCGCACAAAGATAATCTAGATTGAAGAAAGAGCCTGGAGGCAGGGTAATTCTTCGAGTGACCTTTTGGAAAGCCAAGCAGATTCCTGATTTTAAAAAACATGTTAATTTTTTTAAATGAGCAGGTAATTCGTTTACCATGCTTCATAAGTCAAAAAGTTAAATCCCATTGGCCTTTTTTTTGCAGAAATGGAAAAACTGATCCTAAAATTTATATGGAATTGCATGGAACCCCAAATAGCCAAAATAATCTTGTAAAAAAACGTACTGCAAAGCTACAGTGATCAAGACAGCGTTGGCTGGTCACAGTGGCTCATGCCTATAATCCCATGGTGGGAAGACAGCTTTAACCCAGTAGTTTGAGGCTGTAGTGAGCTATGGTCGTGTCACTGTACTCTGCCCTGGGCAACAGAGTGAAACCCTGTCTCTTAAAAAAAAAAAAAAAAAGGGAAGACAGTGTGGTACTGGCATAAGGATGACAAAAGGATACACATATATTATACATCAATGGAATAGAATTGAAAGAGTCCAGAAATAAACTGTGCTTCTGTGACCAATTAATTTCCAATAAGGGTGCCAAACCATTCAATGAGAAAAACTGTCTTCAAAAAATGGGGCTGGGACCGGGCACAGTGGCTCATGCCTGTAATCCCAGCACTTTGGGAGGCCGAGGCAAGTGGATCACTTGAGGTCAGGAGTTCGAGACCAGCCTGGGCAACTTGGTGAAACCCTGTCTCTACTAAAAATACAAAAACTAGCCGGGTGTGGTGGTGTATGCATGTAATCCCAGCTACTCAGGAGGCTGAGGCAGGAGAATCACATGATCCCAGGAGGCAGACGCTGCAGTGAGCTGCAATTGCACCACTGCACTGCAGCCTGGGCAACAGAATGAAACTCTGTCTTATTTTGTTTTGTTTTGTTTTGTTTTTTTGAGATGGAGTCTCACTCAGGCTGGAGTGCAGTGGTGCCATCTCAGCTCACTGCAACCTCTGCCTCTGAGGTTCAAGCAATTCTCCAGCCTCAGGCTCCCAAGTGTCTGGGACTACAGGCATGCACCACCACACCCAGCTAGTTTTTGTTATTTTTAGTAGAGAGAGGTTTTCACCACATTGGCAGGGCTGGTCTCAAACTCCTGACCTCAAGTGATCCAACCGCCTCAGGCTCCCAAAGTGCTGGGATTACAGGCGTGAGTCACCATGCCCAGCCGAAACTCCATCTAAAAAAAAAAAAAAATTAAGGCCAGGCACGGTGGCTCATGGCTCATGCCTGTAATCCCAACACTTTGGGAGGCCGAAATGGGCAGATCACAAGGTCAGGAGTTCGAGACCAGCCTGGCTAACATAGTGAAACCCATCTCTACTAAAAATACAAAAATTAGCCGGATGTGATGGCACACGCTACCACTTTTTCTTAAAAAAAAAAAAAAAAAAAAAGTGCTTTCAACGTGCAAAAGAATGAAGTTGGACCCTCCTGCCTCACACTACATATGAAGGTTAACTGAAAAGGGATCGAAGGCCTAAATATAACTGCTAAAACTATAAACTCATAGAATAAAGTATATGGGTAAATCTTCATAATCTTGGACTTGGTAATGGATTCTTACCTATAATACCAAAAGCACAAACAACAAAAGGAAAAATAGATACATTGGACTTCATCAAAAATTTAAACTTTTGTGCATCAAAGACAATGTCAAGAGAGTGAAAACAACATACAGAATGGGAGAAAATATTTGCAGATTATATATCAGATGAGTATCCTTAATATATAACGAACTCTTACAATTCAACGACGAAAAGACAACCCAACTTTTAAAATGAGCAAAAGACTTAAAAAGACATTTCTTCAAAGAAGATAGACAAACAGCCACCCAGCATATGAAAAGTTGCTCAACACTATTAATCGTTAGGAAAATGCAAATGAAACCCACAGGCCGGGCGCGGTGGCTCACGCCTGTAATCCCAGCACTTTGGGAGGCCGAGGCGGGCGGATCACAAGGTCAGGAGATCGAGACCACGGTGAAACCCCGTCTCTACTAAAAATACAAAAAATTAGCCGGGCGCGGTTGTGGGCGCCTGTAGCCCCAGCTACTCGGGAAGTTGAGGCACAAGAAGAGCTTGAACCTGGGAAGGAGAAGCTGCAGTGAGCCAAGATCGGGCCACTGCACTCCAGGCTAGGCGACAGAGTGAGACCCTGTCTCGAAGCAAAAGAAAGAAGGAAGGAAGGAAGGAAGGGAGGGAGGGAGGGAGGAAGGAAGGAAGGAAGGAAGGAAGGAAAACCACAATGAGATACCACTTCACTTCTACTAGAATGACTATCATCAAAAAATGAAAAACAGCGAGTGTTGATGAGAACATGGAGAAATTGGGATCCTTATATATTACCGTGTAAAGAATGTAAAATAGTACAATCTCTGTGGAAAACAGTTTGGTTCCTCAATAAATTGAGCGTAGGATTACCCTATAACCTGGCAATTTCACTCTTAGGTATATACCCAGAAGAATTGAAAACAGGTGTTCAAACAAAAATTTGTACAGAAATGTTCACAGCAGCACTACTCACAATAGCTAAAAGGTGGAAAGAACCCAAATGTCCATTAGCTGATGAATGGATAAAGAAAAGGTGGTATATCCATACAGCAGAAAGTTATTTGGCCATAAAAAGCAATGAAGTGGGGCGGGCACAGTGGCTCACGCCTGTAATCCCAGCACTTTGGGAGGCCGAGGCAGGTGGATCACCTGAGGTCAGGAGTTCAAGACCAGCCTGACCAATATGGTGAAACCTCATCTCTACTAAAAATACAAAAATTAGCCAGGCATGGTGGTGGGCTCCTGTAACCCTAGCTACTTGGGAGACTGAGGCAGGAGAATTGCTTGAAACCGAGAGGCAGAGGTTGCAGTGAGCCGAGATTGTACCATTGCACTCCAGCCCGGGTAACAAGAGCAAAACTCGGTCTCAATAATAATTTTAAAAAAAGCAATGAAGTACTGATACATACATGCTACAACGTGGAAAACATTGTACACTAGCAGAAAACATGCTCAGTGAACAAAACCATTCATGAAAGATCACATATTGTATGATTCCACATATGGAACATATCCAAACTAGAAAAATCCACAGAGACAGAAGGTAAATTAGTGGTTACCAGAGCTTGGGGGAAGGGGAAATGGGGAATGACTGCTTAATGGGCAGTTTCATTTTTGGGGTGATGAATAAGTTCTGGAATTAGTGAATGTACTTAATGCCACTGAATTGTACACTTAAAAGTGGTAAAAATGATAAATGTTTGTGTATCTTACCATTTTAAAAATCAAAAAATTAATCCTACCCCATATGCCATACCCAGTTTCCACACCTACCCTAAATGAATATCATTTATTACTATTTTTTTTCTTTTTTCTTTACTTTTTTTTTTTTTTTTTTGAGGCAAAGTCTCACTCTGTGGCCCAGGCTGGAGTGCAGTGGCATGATCTACAGCCTCCGCCTTCTGGGTTCAAGCGAGTCTTGTGCCTCAGCCTCCTGAGTAGCTGGGATTACAGGTGTGAGCCGCTACGCCCAGCTGATTTTTGTGTATTTAGTAGAGAGAGTTTCGCCATGTTGGCCAGGTTGGTCTCGAACTCCTGACCTCAAGTGATCCGCCCACCTCAGCCTCCCAAAGTGCTGGGATTACAGGCATGAGTCAACCTATCTTTGTTTCTTATAATCTTTCTAGAGATTGTTTTATGCATATACAAATTAACATGCATATGCTTTTTAAATGGTACACTCAAATGGCACAATTCTTTAAATGGTAGAAAACACAATTTTTCACTTTTTTTTCCTGTAACTACTTTTCTTGAAGATCTTTCTACATGAGAAAATTAAGAACGTCCTTGTTCACTTTTACAGCCATAAAGCTTTCCATCGCATGGATACCTCATATCACAGTTAATCAGTACCCTAAGGATGTGCATTTAAATTGTTTCTTCTTTTTTCTTTTGAGACAGGGTCTCACTTTGTTGCCCAGGCTGGAGTGCAGTGGTGCCGTGATGGCTCACTGCAGCCTCTACCTCCTGGGCTCAAGCGGTTCTCCCCACCTCAGCCTCCGTCGTAGCTGGGACCACAGGTGTACATCGTCACGTACAGCTATTTTTTATTTTTTTGTAGAGACAGGGTGTTGCTATGTTGCCCAAGCCGGTCTCAAACTCCTAGGCTCAAACTCCTAGGCTCAAGTGATCCTCCTGCCTCGGCTTCCCATAGTGCTAGGATTACAGGCATGAGCCACTGTGCCTGACCTTAAATTATTCCTAGTTCGCTATGACAAATAACGCTGAAATGAAAAGTAATGTATTTATTTATTTATTTATTCATTCATTCATTTGAGAGATAGGGTCTTGCTCTGTCACACAGGCTGTAGTGTAATGGCGCAATCATGGCTCACTGCTGCCTTGACCTCGCCGGCTCAACTGATCCTTCCACCTCAGTCTCCCGAGTAACTGGTACTACAGGCGCATGCTACCATGCCTGGCTAATTATTTTTGTATTATTTTGCAGAGATGGGGCTTCCCCATGTTGCCCAGGCTGGTCTAGAACTCCTGAGCTCAAGTGACCCACCCGCCTCGGCCTCCCAAATTTCCATGATTAAAGGCGTGAGCCACCTCCCCCAGCCAAATGTCATGTATTTCCCATTTCACACGTGTGCAACTGAACCTGTAGGATAAATCCCTAGCAGAGGACGTGCAGGATAAATAGATAGATATCATTTTCAATGTTGGTGTGTATTTCATCTACATTCTCATGCTAAGAAAAGTATATATATGTTGGTGGGTATTGCCAACATAAACTCCTCAGTGCTTGTACTGGTCCACATTCCCATCAGCAGTGTATGAGAAAGGCCAACTAACTCCTCGCCATAAACCATTTGCATCTTCTTCAGCCTGGGCCAGAGTCAGTTCCAGATACTCTGCACAGAGTGTGGGAAAGGAGTGGGGTGCTGAGTTCTTGAACATCCTGGTGCTGCTCCCCACCACCTGTGACCTCAGGTGCCATATATAACGGAGGCTCCACCCCTCGGGGAGAGGCCGGCCCCAGTTCAGCCTCGGTGTAACCTCAGCCCTGCTTGCTCTGCGTGCCTGTGGTCAGGGAGGCTGGAGATGCTGCAACCCAAAGCCCGGTTTTGACTCATTTCTCTCAAGTGGAGCCCCAGCTGCCACATAGGTTTTTCAGAGATCTCAAGCCCACTCATCTCCCCTTAAAGGGGGCCCTGGGACTCCCTGGACAGCCGTTTTCTACCTGTCTTCCCAATTATCCTCTCTTCTCCCCTCCTTGGGAATACATGTTCTGCCACCTGTTTCTCTGCTTCTCTGTCTCTCTCTGGCTCCTTTCATTTCAAAACTTCTATTGCATCTCTCTGCTGCTTTTCTCTGCTCCACTTCTTCATAGGGCTGTTTTACTTCCTTTTCCCCTCTGTTCCTAACTATAGAATGGCTGAATCTTCACTCCATCCCACTCTTTTTACAAATGGAAACCTAAATTCCATGAGGCCGTGAAGGGGTCGCCTGCCCCTCCACACCTGTGGGCGTTTCTCGTTAGGTGGAACGAGAGACTTGAGAAAAGAAATGAGACACAGAGACAAAGTATAGAGAAAGAAAAAGTGGGCCCAGGGGACTGGCGCTCAGCATACAGAGGACCCGCACCGGCACAGGTCTCTGAGTTCCCTCAGTATTTATTGATCATTATCTTTACCATCTTAGAAAAAGGGAAGTGGCAGGATAATAGGATCATCATAGGGAGAAGGTCAGCAGTAAGACATATGAATAAAGATCTCTGTGACATAAGTTTAAAGAAAAGTGCCGTGCCTTGATATGCATATGCAAACATCTCCATAAACCTTTTTAGTGCATAAAGAGCAGCATTGCTCTAGCAAGTCCCACCTTTCGCCCTAAGGCGGTTTTCTCCCATCTTAGTAAATAGAATATATAATCGAGTTTTACACCGAGATGTTCCATTGCCCAGGGATGGGCAGGAGACAGATGCTTTTCTCTATCTCAACTGTCAAGAGGCCTTCTTTCCTCTTATACTAGTCCTCCTCAGCACAGACCCTTCACGGGTGTCAGGCTGGGGGATAATCAGGTCTTTCCCTTCCCACGAGGCCATATTTCAGACTACCACATGGGGAGAAACCTTGGACAATACCTAGCTTTCCTAGGCAGAGGTCCCTGCAACCTTTGGCAGTGTACGTGTCCCTGGGTACTTGAGATTAAGAGAATGGTGATGACTTTTCACAAGCATCCTGCCTTCAGGCACTTGTTTAACAAAGCACACCCTGCACAGCCCAAAATCCGTTAAACCTTGAGTCACCACAGCACATGTCTCTTGCAAGGACAAGGTTGGGGGTAGGGTCACAGATTAACAGCATCTCAAATGCAGAACAAAATGGAGTCTCTTATGTCTACTTCTTTCTATACAGACACAGTAACAGTCTGATCTCTCTTTCTTTTCCCCACAAGGCCAGGGTCACCCAGTGAACTAGGGGCAGGGCAGGACAGGGCAGGGCCAGACCTCTGCTGTGCTTCCTCCTTTCCTCCCTCCAACCCGGGTACCATCTCCATCAAAAGTTGTGTTCTGTCTCCGCTAGCCCTGATGGGCTCTGCCTAATCCCATTTCTCTTTCCTTAGGGGTACTCTGCAGTCTTCCCTTCTCTTCCTGGGACCAAGTGGTTATTTCCATTTTTCTGGACTCCATTCTGACTCCAATACACACCATGTGGCCCCCTCAGCAGCTGAGAAACAGAGCCTCTTCCCAACCCATCCATACCTCCCAAGTCGAGCAGAACCCTCTGCTGCCCACTGGGAGTCACAACCAGGGAACGGAACTGAGCTGCTGGGCCTCAGTGTCCCAGGAGAGTGAAGTCTGTGGCCAAGGTGCCGATTAGGAAGAAGTTTGAGCTGAAGGCAGAGCATTAGGGATGGCAGCTGGGGTGGTGTTGGGAGAACCTTCCCTCAGTATAATCGGTATACCTACCCTACCTCAGTATAATCCTTAGCACATGGCAGGCACTCGAATGACAGCACTCGTACACATCCCTGCCTCCAGACCCACTCTTGGGAAACTGATGCAAGAGAGATGGGCTTTGGGAGAAGTGGGGGGGGGGGCTGTGAAACTGGAGGAGGGAAGCAAGTCAGGGGATCTTAGGAATGCAGAAAGGAGTTCAGAGCCTTTCTCAAGTCTGGACAGGACCCTCGATATCCAGGTCAGAGCCCTCTTCCCAAGAGGTTGGGACCAGGTGGGCCTGGGCTTGTAAGGAGAGGAGGCAGAAGGGCTGGTGCCCTGGTACTCACAGGTGCATGCAGAGCAGCCCTTCCTCTGGCGGCGGCAGCAGCCTTTGTGTACTGGTCTGGGAGACTGCAGAGGAGGAAGTGACACTCCCTGGGGTGGGGAAGATTTGGGGTTGGTGGGGGTGACTGATCTAGAAGGTGGAGCAGATTGGGGTGGGGCTGAGCCAAGGGAGTGGATGATACAGAGATCTGGAAGAAAGAAGCTCATTTATTGAACTCCTGTCGTGTGTTGAACGTAACATACTATAATTAACCCTCACAACAACCTCATGAGATAGGGGTTAATATTCCCCTAAGTCCCAATTTTACAGATGCGGAGATTGAGGCTTAGAAGCAGGAAATATAGAATTTTGCCCAAGGTCCCACAGCTAGTAAGTAGCTAGTCTAGGATTTAAAAAAAAAAAAAAGAAGAAAAAAGATTTTTATTTTAAATTTTTGTTACTTTTTGAATTTTAATTTAATTTAATTTAATTTTTGAGACAGGATCTTGCTCTGTTTCCCAAGCTGGAGTCCCATGGCATGATCTCAGCTCACTCCAAACCCCGCCTCCCAGGTTCAAGCGATTCTCCTGCCTCAGCCTCCCGAGTAGCTGGGATTACAGGGGTGCACCACCATGCCCGGCAGCATTCTATATTCTTAGTAGAAACGGAGTTTCACCGTGTTGGCCAGGCTGGTCTCAAACTCCTGACCTCAATTGATGTGCCCACCTCGGCCTCCCAAAGTGCTGGGATTACAGGTGTGGGCCACCGTGTCCAGCCTATGTTTTTATTTTTGAGACAGAATCTTGCTGTGTTGCCCAGGCTGGTCTGTAACTCCTGGATTCAAGCAATCCTCCCACTTTGGCCTCCTGCATAGCTGGGATTACAGGCACACCCGGCTGGTCTGGGATTTAAATCCAGGTCTGCCTGCCTCCAAAATTCATGATCTCTCTATTAACTTATATAGGAAGGAACATGATAGGAGGGAATAGAGGCAATAAGTACTGTAGAGAGGCGGGAAGTTAGAGACTCGTTCATTTTGAAAACCCAGGATACATTGGATTAGTGTGCTTGACTACATAGGCTCTGGAGCCAAGTTGCTACAGTTCAAATCCTGGCTCTACTACTTACTTGTAGTAAGGATCTTAGCTGAATTACTTAACCCCACCTGCAGCTGTTTTCTCATCTGTCAAGCAGGACTCACAGGATTGTCGGGAGAATTAAAAGAGATAATTCATATCAATTGCCTAGAAGACTACCTGGCACATACTAAGTAAGGGCTTGATAAGAGAATTAGTAGGGATGAGAAGTGACAGAGGTGAGAAGTGAAGAGGCTTTGAGAAATTCAAGGTCCAGACAGCTGGAAACTTGGAAGAGAGAGGCACAGGGCCAGGCTCAGAGCATGTGATTGGGGAGCCAGGAGCCAAGACAGTAGTGGAGCCTGGGAAAGGGGTGGAGGATGTGAACTGGGAGAAGCAGAGTGCAGGAACAATAGCTGAAGCCAAGGCAAGGATGAAGCCTGTAGGGAGAGTAGGAAAATATTAATGGGATTTGCTCCTGGCCCATACAGATCACTAAGAGCTTTGAGAGGGAACTAGACATGAGATCTGTGTTCACAGGTTGATCTCCCCTACCAGAAGGAGCACTCCTTGTGGGTAGGGACTGGCTCTACCAGGCTTCCCTGCTGGCGCCACCGCACCTAGCCAAGTGCCCATCTTACAGTAGGTGCTCAATAAATGTCAGATGGATTGCAGAGGTGTAGCTGCTAGGAGGGGACAATTGGAGACGAGGGGCTCTTTCTCTGAGTGGGCTTGGCCGGCCTCAGGCTATGGAATAGCCAGAACCCATACCCTTCCCCCACAACCAGGGTTTACCACGGCAATGACCCTCCTTCCCCACAGGCCCTGTGGTTTCCTCTAGAGCTTCTTTCACTTTCTTCTTCTGCTTTCCGCCCTCCACTCTTCTCTCCCCTACTCCCACATCCTCAACTTTTTTGTCATATCCACAGGTCACCAGTGAAGAGAGCCAGGAACAAGGTAGGCAAGGCACTGTCCCAGGGAAGGTAGAACACGGAGGCAGGGCTTGAGGGGAGTCACAGAGGGCGAAGGGAAGAGTACAGGGTGCAACAGTAGAGGCCAAAAACACTGCAAAGGCGTGCTGCAGAGAGGTGTGTGGGAGAAAGGACAGATATTCGGAGAAGGTAACAGTGCAGGGGGCGGTGAGTGGAGGTCATGGGGTGAAGAGTGGGAACAGAGAGGGTGGGGGGAGTAAGCTATAAGGTAATAGCAGGGTGGGTGGGGACAGAAGGCCAGAGGGCTCCCTGGGTGAGGGGCTGGTGTAAAACAGAAACACTGTAGCTTAGATGCAGGTTGTGGTTCTTCTCTTCTGGGGCCAGGAACCCTCATAAGAACTAAATGAAACTTCAGGCCAGGCACGGTGGCCCACGCCTGTAATCCCAACACTTTGGGAGGCTGAGGTGGGTGGATCACTTGAGGTCAGGAGTTCGAGACCAGCCTAGCCAATATGGTGAAACCCTGTCTCTACTAAAAATACAAAAATTATCTGGGCATGGTGGTGCACTCCTGTAATCCCAGCTACGCGGGAGGCTGAGGCAGGAAAATCGCTTGAACCTGGGAGGCAGAGGTTGCAGTGAGCCAAGATCACGCCACTGCACTCCAGACTGGGCAACAAGAGTGAAATTCTGTCTCAAGAAAAGAAAGTAAATAAATAAAAAGATAAATGAAATTTCAATGGACTCCTTCCCCAAAGAAGAGCAAATATGCACATATGCACAATTGGAGGTGGGGACAGGCTTACAGACCTGTGAAGTCCATTCATGCCCTCCCAGAGATCCACAGGATCCAACATAAGAACCCACACCTTGGCCGGGCCGGGCGCGGTGGCTCAAGCCTGTAATCCCAGCACTTTGGGAGGCCGAGACGGGCGGATCACGAGGTCAGGAGATCGAGACCATCCTGGCTAACACGGTGAAACCCCGTCTCTACTAAAAATACAAAAACTTAGCCGGGCGTGGCAGTGGGCGCCTGTAGTCCCAGCTACTCGGGAGGCTGAGGCAGGAGAATGGCGTGAACCCGGGAGGCGGAGCTTGCAGTGAGCTGAGATCCGGCCACTGCACTCCAGCCTGGGTGACAGAGCGAGACTCCGTCTCAAAAAAAAAAAAAAAAAAAAAAGAACCCACACCAGGCCAGATGCAGTGGCTCACGCCTGTAATCCCAGTACTTTGGGAGGCCAAGGCAGGCGGATCACCTGAGGTCAGGAGTTTGAGACCAGCCTGGCCAACATGGTGAAACTCTGTCTCTACTAAAAATTAAACAAATTAGCTGGGTGTGGTGGTGCACCCCTGTAATTCCAGCTACTCGGGAGGCTGAGGCAAGAGAATTGCTTGAACCTGGGAAGTGGAGGTTGCAGTGAGCCGAGATCGCGCCACTGCACTCCAGCATGGGCGACAAAGTGAGATTCTGAACCCACACCTGGTGGTTGTGGGAAACCCGGTCACTCAGGGTGAGTCCCCATGGCTCCCTTTCCCCCATCCTGTCCCCACCGCAATCCAGGCACATTTCATCCTGTTTTCTTCTACCAAGAAAGCTGCAAAGTCCAATCAATTACAAGCTTTCCCTACTCACTCAGCTTCCTCACCAGGTCAGCTGGTCATTTCCCTACCACCTCCTAAAGGGAGCCACATCCCATGAGTTTCCATCACTTTATTTTGCAAAAATAGAAAACTCAGCAATATGCAATACAGCGGGGTAGAGGGGAGATGTAAACAGAGGGGAGGGGACAGTACCCTGACCCCCCAAGAGAACACAGGGAGCCAATGGGAATCTTATTTGGCAGCTAAATACAAACTGGGGATTGGAGGAAGAAGGGAGGGGTCACAGGGGCCCTGGGCTCCCCCACCCAAGACCCCTGGAGGAAGGGGTCAATTCCAGGGTGTAAACAAAAGCTAATAAATAAATAGAGGCTTCCTCTGGGTCAGGGCAGGATCAGCTAAGCAGCATCCCCCCTCCCTGGGCCAAGCTGCTCTGGGGGGTAAAGGGTGGAAGGCACTAGGGAGAGAGGGATCCCCTGGCCCCTCTGTAGTGTAGGAGGGTCCCTGCCCCGATGGCTGAGATGGAGGGCAGGAGGAGCCCAAGGCACATGACAGGGCTGGGGGAGGGACTTGTAACGGAGGGCACAGGGTGAACTCTGCACCCGAGCCAAGAGGTGCAGAATGGACCTGCATCTATCTGTCCCTTTCACCCTCTGTTCCTGCCCCAGAAATGCAGGGCCCAGCCTGCCCCCACCTTGACCTGGCACAAGGATGGGGCACAGAGGCTAGCACACACCCTGCAGGTGCATCACACAGCATTAGGCACCAAGGGTAGGGGCAAAAAGGTGGGCTCAGCCCTTCTCCTTTGCCCCCTTTTTGGTCTCTAGTGTTCCTATTTGCTCCCAGAGAGCCAAGCACCTGGCAGAGGAAGGGGCTGTGGAATGGCAGGGTCTTCCTCTTGCCCTGGGGAGCCTAGGACCCTGGCACCTGAGGGGCAGTGCTGAGATTTTAGAGTCCAAACTCAGGCTCATCCCTCTGCCCTCTCTCCTGGTGGGAGCAGGGCAGGCCCCCAGGACTGGCGAGGGAGCCGGTTAGATCGGGAAGGGGATGAACACAGAGGCACCCCTGGAAACTTTGGCAAAAACAAGGAGCTCATTGGAAGGGGTGGGGAGAGGGCAGAGCAGGTCCTCCCCCAGTCACTGGCAGTCTGGGAGATGGTCAGTCTGCTGCCTGGAGCCCCAACCCCCACAGCGGAGAGGTCAGGGGCCCTGGTCAGGCTGGGGACTTCAGGCCCCCTTTGCCCTGGCCCCCGGGAACCTCATCCTCGCTAGAGGCATTGGGATGGGGACCAGGCTGCGAGGAGTCATCCTCAAACATTTCAGGGTTCTCCAGCATCTCTCGGATTAGGGGAGGCATTGGGCCTGGAATCTCCATCTTCAGGGTAATAGCCCTTTCAGCTCCTACAATGGAGAGGCAAAGAGAGAGGCTCAGGAGGACAGAGGCACATGGCCCTTCGGGCCATCTCCCTAACCTTTCTCAACTGCCTCTGACTCCCCTAGGGGGCGCCCAGCACAGGCCCACCACCTCTCTGTCCCCAGCTCATCCTCTTCTCACTAGGCTTCCTGGGTGCCACTCCTCTGCCTGGAACCTCTACCTGGCCTTCTCTACCAGGCCTGCTGCCTATTCATCCCATTGTTTCAGGCTGTCTCTTCAGAGAGCACAATGCACACAACTTCCAACCCCACTCCCCAAGTACCCCACTCTCGAATGTCCAGAGCTTGCCAGTTGTTCCTAGTCCTGTTCTCTTAATAACATTTATTACAACAGCTAATATTTATCAAACACAATGTTCCAGACATCCTTCTAAGCCTGGACTGTCCAATAGAACTTTGCAATGATGGGAATACAGTAGTCACTGGCCACATGTGGCAATCTGAAATGTGACTACTGCAACTGCAGAATGGAATTTTTAATTCAGCACAATTCTAAGTACACTGTATGTGTTATGGGGTTTTTTTGTTGTTGTGTTGTTGTTGTTGTTGTTGTTTTAGAGGCAGAGTCTTGCTGGGTTACCCAGGCTGGACTGCAGTGGCTATTCACAGGTGCAATCATAGCTCACAGAAGCCTCCAACTTCTGGCCTCAACTGATCTTTCTGCCTCAGCCTCCTGAGTAGCTGGAACTACAGAAGCGCACCATGGTGCCTAGCTTTACATTGTATATTAACTAATTTAGTCCTCAAGACAGCCTTACAAGGTGCGTGAAGAATAGCACAGTTTACAAACAAGATAAAAAAAGTAAAGCAATTTGCTGAAGACTTTGTGTGTCTAGATATATAGATATATGTATGTATATGTACTTGGAATTGTGCTGAATTAAAAATTCAGTTCTGCAGTTGCAGCAGTCACATTTCAGATGCTTAAAAGCCACATGTGGCTAATGACTATTGTATCCCCATCATTGCAGAAAGTTCTATTGGACAGTACTGGTTTAGAAGCAATTTGCCCAAAGTGTCCCACTACTATGTGGCAGAGCTAGGATTCCAGTGTAGATTGCCTGGATCTCGACTACTCTGTTCTAGTCTCTGCGTGTCCACCTGTCTGACCTGGGAGACCAACAGCCCTGGGAAGACAGAGAGGGGACACCCACTCATGACTCACCCTTAGTGCTGATGCCCCGGAGGTCGGTAATTTTCATGAGCATCCTTGGGAACATGTAGGGCTGGCTGGGCCGCCGGCGCCGGGCATATAGCCTCAGGGCTTCCAGCAGTGGCTCCTGCAGCTTGTCCACTTTTTCGGGCTCCTCCAGGTCCATGCGGTCTATAGGGACAAGTATAGTGGAGTGAGAGGGGAAGGAAGAGATGGGGAAGATACAGTGACAGATGGCTGATCCCCAACTGGCCTTTTGGGAAGCCTGTACAGGGTTTGAGAACTCTGTGGATGGGGCCTGGTGCAAGAATTACCAGGGGAAGAGACCGCTGGGTCCTCCACGCCCCCTCCCAGTCAGAGATCCCGCATGGAGTGGTGGAAAAGGAGACTGAGCACTGAGCAGACGCCAGGGGGCGCCCCCGCACCTCCGCAGATGAGGCAGATGGCGCTGAGCAGCCCTGTCTCGGTGTCATCCATCTCCAGGGGCAGGAGCTGCCCAGCAAAGGCAAAGACAAGGTCTGTGAGGGGCCCGAAGCCGGCATTGTGCATCTGGGTCCGGTTCAGGGTCAGCCCGTCGGAGAAGGTCATAGTGTCCTGCTCTGGGGTGTACCTTGTGCAGATCCGCAGCATCTGAAGGTGGGAGGTGGAGGAGGGTTAGTGCTGTTTCTGAGGGATGGGGAAAAGAGGGAATGAGTGGAAAGTGAGGAGGTTAGGTCCCCAGTGAATGCAACCTGAAGCAGGCATGGAGAAGGCAGAAGTGGAGGATCTGAGGCTTGGCAGGGGTAGTCCTGGGAAGTCAGGAGGAGACAGGGCATCCAAAAGTCTAGGATCAGGTCATAGAGGGAGGGGCTAAGACAAAAAGAGAGCAGAGAAGTCCCCCATGTGTGGCAGGGAGTGCAAGGTAAGGAAATCTTTGCATGGATCAAGGAATTGTTGAGGGTCCCATATGAGGGTCGGGCTGTGGCAGGACCCACAGGGCCTAACTTACCAGGATATCTAGGCAGGCAGCCTTGAGCAGAGTTATCTGATCAGCAATGCTGAGCCCTGTAAAGCCAGGCAACCGCTTGGCAAACTCCACGATCTTGATGATGCACTTGGTGGCCAGCTCACTGAACTTGTCCCACAGCCCCAGATCTAGCTGCACGCGGTGGTCTGCACTGGAGTTCTATAGAGGGGAGGGGTAGGAGGTTGGAAGGCAAGCTAAGGTCCACCTCTGGAGACTGTCTTCTCCCTACCAATATCCCAAGCTCTCTCCTCTGCATTCTGATGCCCTCCTTGTCCTCAGCACCAGTCGATGATAACCTCCAACATAACCCAGCCCCATTCCCCGAAGTGAAGAGTGCCCTGCCCTCACTGGGCTCTGCCCATTCCTTACCGTGGTATACTTGCCCAGCTGGCAGAGCGAGGGGAAGGTCTCCTGATGGGCTTTGCTGACCTTGGTGATGAGCTCTTCTAATTGGGGGCTCAGCTCATAGCTGTCAGGTGACCCTTCTTCCTTCACCTCTTTCTTCTTCTTGTTCCGGTCATTTCGCACAGCTTGTGGGTGGAGGCACAAGGAGAGAGTCAGGACCCTCAGAGCCTCCCTTTGGGTGTCTTCTCTCACCCTAATTTAATGTGCTCAGTCCTTATCATGAATATCTATTCTCTGGCACTGTAATTAGTGCCTCAGTTTCCCTATTGCCTATATTAGCTCCTATTCCCAGGCTGGTTCTCCCCAGCCCCACCCAGGGCCTGCGGCCCCTGCTCCCTCCCCAGGCCATTCGGCTCCATCCTGCCCTTCCTGTCACCCTGCAGGAGCTGGGGGAGGGGGGGCAGGATATGCAGGCGGCAGGATATCCACTTATAGCCTTGGCAGCACAATGGTGGGGGGGGTGGAGAGGAGGAGCCACCCCATATCCATCTCTGGCTCAGTCCAGGGGAGGGGAAGGGACTGGCAAGCCCACCGGCTTCATTTCCCCCATGAAACAGGGGGAATGTGAGACCCTACTTATTCACCCATTCAGAGGAAGGGTCAAGCTCCCTGAGAAGGAGAATGGGAAACAGTGGGGCCTCCTGGGTGAATGGAGCTAATCAAACAAGACTGGCCTGGGAGAAGGCAGCACCCCAGGGCAAGCCAAGTCTCAGAGGTCAGGGAAGTGGGAGTGGCCAGAGGAAAGAGGGCCACAGCCATAGGGTAGGAATGGAGTGCTCCTGCCCAGGCCAAGGATGGGAGCCTACCTTCCTTGGACATGCCCACTTCGAAGCACTTCTGTAGCCGGCAGTACTGGCAGCGATTCCTGGTCACCTTGTTGATGATACAGTTTTTGTCTCGATGACACGTGTACACCATGTTCTTCTGGATGCTTCGGCGAAAGAAGCCCTGGAGTTGAGGGAAAAAGACAGGGTCTCTGAAGCACAATGCTGGGAGTACCATCCTCTCACTGGCCTTGCAGGTTGCCCCAGGCGTGACCTAATCTATCAACCACCTATGTGCAAAGCAGTGCTGCTCACACATAGCATCTGTGTGCCTGGTCTCTCATCTTATTCGGGTAACTGGATCCCCCGTCTGCCCACCCCCACCACGTACACACCTTGCAGCCTTCACAAGAGCTGACCCCATAGTGGTAGCCAGAGGACTTGTCATTGCACACGAAGCATGGCTTGTAGACCCGAGGAGGCGGAGGGGGCGAGGGCGAGCTGGGCACCATCTCCTCTGAGCTGGTGCTCTGTGTCTCCACCGCTGGGAGGGAAGCAGTGATGTGAGGGTCAGGGGAGAAGGACCCCACAGATATCCAGGCTTCCTCATCACACACACCCCATGTGCATTTGTTCCTTGGCCCATGGGTGAAAGCCATCACTACCACAGTGCACTAGTCCCAGCAGTAAGCACTGTCAGAATCCTCTAAACGACCACTGTTACCACAGCTTGCTGTGACCCCTAGTCCGCCCTCCACAGTCTAACCAACTTGTTCACAAGAATGCCAGCACTCACCCTGTATGACATGTTTAATCCTCCAAATTCCAGACCAAGGCCATTCTGGAAATTGACTTCTCTGGGTCTGTTTCCCTAACTACAGGAGGTAGATAGAAGGGTTAAAGCCCTGCAGCTCTGAGCTCTCTAGTCACTCTCTGTCTCTTTGGTAGATCTTTGTCGGGTAGTCTACCTCCCACTGTCCTCCCTGTGGGGCAATAACTCTGGGGGCAGGTAGGCAATGACAGGCTTCCTGTAGCTGGCACTGGCCAGATGACCTGCTGGGATGCTTAGCAGGTAGACCAGGACCTCATTTCCTCTCCAGTAGTTCAGAGGGGATAACTCCTCAGGCTTCTCTCTCACACCAACCCTGAATAACTGACAGCGGAGCAAACGGGGCACAGGTCTCAGGGGAAGACGCACCACGGCCTTGGTTCACGCTTGAAGAAACTGAGGCCACAAGAGGGGAAGTGACCAGCTCAGTGCCACACCACCAGCGGATCCAAGTGGCTGTTGAGTCAGAGAAGCTGGGGAAGCGGAGACTGAGGTGTTTGCTCAGTTTCTCAGGTCTGGAAGCCATTGGAGGTGTAGCAAACTGGAGAAGTCAGGTGACAGTAGGTAAACGGGACTGATGGGGGAGGGGACCTGTTTCTGGACCCTCTCTGAGCTTCTGTCTTCACTCTGAAAATACCCAATTGCAGCTCAAAAGGGCTCTCAGCCCCACAGTATGGGGAGGACATGCTCTGCTCTGTTCAAAGGCTGCCGGTTAAGTGTGTGTGTGTGGGCGCGTGTGTGGTTGGTCTTCAGAGGTTCCAAAAATTTGTAAATTATTCACCTGTACGACCTGTTGCCCAAACCTGGAGGACCCAAGTTAATGCAAAAAAATTCCTAAGACCCTCCCTAAGGTGTGTCCCATGCACCCACCTCATGAACACCTTCTCCCCTCTAACCCTCTGCAGCCCACCTAGTCAGAAGTCCACCCCAATGCAGCCAGAAGGGCGGAAGGAATGCCCAGGATGCCAGGGTTCCAGGCTAGCTCCACCCACCCCACAGGAGGGAAGCCCTCCCCACCCCCAACACACATACATTCAATTAGCATAAGAATCCTGCCAGAGTGAGATTCCCCAAAGGAAAAGGAGAGAGGAGAGGGGGAAAAAAGGGTGCCTGAAGTCTATTCAAGACTAGGGACGGGGGCTCCAGGAGGGGCTAGTGCTGAGAGATGTGGGGAGGGCTGGAATGCCTTTCCCAACCTCTCACTCCTCAGACCCACCACTGTGTCCTTCGAGGGCACATGTTCTGCCCAAGGCCTGTGCGTGGGGTGGTGCTCACTCTGGCGCTGACGCCCTCCCTGCCCGCAGAGCGCTGCCTCATTTCCTCTCTTGCGCAAGGGCCTGGGTGCGGTCAGACTGGCATGGGGCAATGCCAGCCAATTATAAGACTGGGGGCCTTAGGGAGACAGGCCTGGGGGCAACTTTTTCCGTCTAAGTGATACTGTCACATCCCCACCCCCTGAACCCTAAAGTGCAGCCTAGTGGCTCCGAGGTCAATCTGCGAGGTCAAGGCCCCAGAAAGCTAACTGGGTCTACTCCAATCAGATCCCCTCCCCAGCCTGGGGCTTGGACCCCACCGTAGGGATGCTGCTCCTGGGTTAGGCAGGGGCCCCTGCTGGGGAGGATGGGGGTGGGCTCTGGGGTTTTCTCCTTTTAAAGCCCAAATTGCTGAAATTGAGGAAATTCCTGACCAGGCTGCGCGGAGCTTCAAACAAACTCTTTATAACCGGCTGTAAACGCTCCCAGCTGCGAGGCCCAGAGCTGAGCAGCCCGGACTCACAATCTAGCACACACCTCCTTGGAGACACACATACTCACAGGTTAACAACACGCAGGGCACCAAAGCAGGCATATTACAATGGGCTTCTAGAACCCTCACTAGATTCTGGCACAGACGCAAAGTCAGAATAGAGACACACTCACTCCAGCCACACCGTGGAGGTAGATGTACCAGTCACAAGGCTGACACACAACACCCAGCACTTGGCCACACAAGGGAACAGCTCTACCGCCAGACAAACACCCCTGCCTGTGCACGCAGCACCAGGACACCAAAGCCTCCAAACAGGCACACACACACACATCCAGCCCACCCCCACCTCCCAAGCAGCCTTCCCTCTGAAAGTGTGTGGGGGCAGGCCTGAAGCTGGCTTTGTGTGTCCTCCAGGATCCCAGAGGCCAAAATTATTGGTCCAATTTAAAACGCAAAAACCTACTGCCAGTCAAGCCCAAAGGGCTTCTTCCATAGGCCTGAGAAAAGACAGGGTCTCCGCCCAGCCCCCAGAAGCCCTACCTGGAAGATTCTTTCCATCTCAGCACCCCTACAACATACAACATACCCCAACTCCCCATTCTATTGAGCAATGAGAAGAAAGTTAAGAATTCACAGGGATTTGCTGCAAAGCAATAGTTCCATGTTTTCTCGGTTCTTTAAATGACACGCTTTTAATTCCTCCCCCACCCCACCCAAAAGTAAAGTAAAATAAAGTCCGGTCTCCTTGTTTGCCATCTCCCTCTTCCAGCTTCCCAGTTGTTAAATTTGAGCAGCTCTGCTCTGGAACCAAAAAAAAAAAAAAAATTCCGAACTTGTAAACAGCGCTGCCTGGTGCCAAGGAGCGAGGCGCGTTGGCGGGGGCTTGGTGACCTGGCGTGCGCACTCCCCCAGCGCCCGCCGCCCCGCCCGCTGCCCGCCCCTTCCCACCCTTCCCAGCGTGCCCCCAAACCCCTCGTCCCCGGCCGTCCGCACCCGGGCTGCGAGCACATCCCAGCCCAGGGTAAATTTGGGGGGTGTTCCAGGCTCTGCTCCTGGCCCCTCCCCACACCCTACCCCCTCCAGGCACTGTGGCCCAAGCTTCAAAGCCGCCTCTCATCTGGACTTCATTTTTACTGCTTCTCAGTCCCCAGCTTTTTATTACTGCTCTGGAAAGGGGTTCCAGGGCCCCCGGCCTGGCATCTCCCATTTCACGGAGGGGGAAGATAGATATTTGGGGACCCAGCAATGGTACTCGCCCTGCCGCTGTCAACTTCAGGCCGCCCCCCACCACACACACAGACTTTGCTTTAAACTTTTCGCTTCCTGCTGAAGTTGTGTGTGTTGGAGCCATAGGAAAAAATCATCTCTCTGCATATAACCGCATACACGTTTCCAAACATTTCTTTTTTTATATGGAGGGTGGCGTACAGAACTCAGCCTTCTCCCTCTTGTGTGCACAACCTTTTCCACCCGGCATGAGAACACACAGGATGCACTCTCGAACACAGCACTTTCCAAAACCGCCCCCGCAGCCACGCAGGGGCACACGCCCTCCCGGCCTCACGCCACAAACATCCCCTCACAGGCCATGTGGACCTGGCAGCTGTCGCAGGCGACACTGGTGGAAAGACCCTTGCTCCCACACCCACACCACCTAGGCAAGGCGCTGCACACTCCAAGGATTCACACGCTCTGCAAACAATATTTTTAACACTGCCAGCTTCCCACATGGGCTTTACAAACGCCACCCACTGTCCTGAGTGTCATATCCTTCCAGGGCCACGGACCTGAAGGCGCAAACTACCCACACACCTCGGTCTCCCCCTATCCCCAGGAACTCTGGAGTGGCATCAACCACAGGTTCGAGCTAAACACCCACCATAAAAACCACACACACTCCAAACACTACTGCACACACGCAAAGGAGACGCTGAGGCCCCCACGTTTAAAGGGCCAGTACCTTACATAGAAAGGACCAGAAGCTCCTCCTTGCACCCCAGTTCCACTCTTTACACACGGAAAGAGTAAATCCCAGCCTCTCCTGCACCCTACACCCCAGCCCCGGACTCGGGTACCTACATTGCAGGCTGGTGGGTTGCGGCCAGGCAAAAGACTCAAGTCCGGCGAAACAGGAGCCGCCGGTGGCTCTGCGCAGCAAGCCGGTCCCGGGCCCGGCCGCCCCGTACAGCCGTCGCGGACCCGGGGAAAACGTTTCCATACAGTCGTACATCGCGACCCGGCTTGGAGGGAAGCTGGGTGCTAGAAACACCAAGGACCCGCAGCCGATTCCCCCTCCTCCCCCGGCGGCGCCCCGCTCCAGCAGGGGGGGAGGGGGAGGGCTAGCATAGGGCGCTGGGCTGCATGCGGGGTAAGGGGTGGGCGGGGAAGAGGGGGATCCCCAGCAGGGGAAAGGGACTGGGCGGGGCGCGAAGCTGGGGCTGCCGCTTTAGCCTCTGTCCAGCTCTATCTGGGTGCCTCGGCAGCTAGCAATGGGGAGACCTTTTTAAAAAGCGAAGCCCGGAGGGGTGGGGGGTGGGGCTTGGAGAGCGAAGGGGGCCGGGCACCAAGATGAGCAGAGCTGAGAGTGGAGCGCACACATACACATACGTACACTCGCTCCGCGGCGCGCGCGCTTGCTTAGACACACATCCGTGCATGCATTTATCTTATCAGGCACCAAGAATTTGCAAATATGCAAGAGTGCACATACATGTGAGCACGCATATAAAATCATGGGTGCACACACGTTTGTGCAGACACCTTGCTCGGGAGAATGTTTGCAAGCATACTCTTCACAGCTTATAGGCTTTGCACGCATTTGCACTGAGGCGCGTGCCCAGGTCGGGGTTGGAGAAAGGAGTGGAGGAACCAAGCATAAGCATTTCCTTTCAGAGTTTTTCCCCTCCCCAGACTCTCCCTTTTTCACGCTAGTCAATACAGGGGTGTTAAGGATGATTGGGAAGAGGGGAAAGTGGAGGTCCCCGCGCGCTGCTGCTCTCCTGAGGCTCGGGACCTGCACTGCCTCCACCCCTCTCATTCCCAGGCCTGGCTCCGCCCTCCCCCTCCGCGCGCCCGCTTCAGGGCCGAACAGTGCATTCCTGCGGCTCGGCGCGCGCTGCCTCCTCCTTCCTTCCCGTCTCCCCACCCCCGGTTCGAGGGCCGGAGCGCGCTCCCGCCGTGAACTCTCCGGGAACCCCCCTCGGGGCGGGTGGCCGAGCGCGCTCACCTCCTCCTGACCCGGCCCCGCCCCACCCCGCCCAGGCCGTCTCCACCGCGGCCGCGGAGTCCCCCGCCCCCTCCAGCGCAGCCAGAGTCTACCCCTCCTAGCCCGAGCAGTCCGCCCTCCACCGCGGCCCGGGCCGCCTCCCTCCGAGTCCCCGAAGCCCTATCCCGCAACTGACGCTCCCTAAGCGCCTCGACCGTCTCTCTCGATGCTCCTTCCTCGAACATAACTTCACTTTTAGAGCACAAAACTACCCCTTAAGCTGTGCCTGCCGTGCCAACTGCGCCTCGATGAATCTGCCCCTGATGGCCAACTCCCCTCCTCCAGTGTCTGAATGCCAAGGGCTCCCTCGGCAATAGGGGCGCTTCCGGTCACTGACTGTTCTCAGGGTCTTTAAATACCCCCAGCCTAGGCATAAGTGCCCTCCCTTCGGTCCCACGCTAGTGCCCCTCAGCTCTCCAAGGGCCGCCACACTGTTCCCTGGGTTGCCCCTTCCGGCACTGAGCGCCCTCGCCCGGCGGAGAAGGGGGTGAGGTGGGCGGGGGTTTGGCCACGTCAGAAGTTTGCCCTGGCCCGGCAAGGCCGAATGGGGGACCCTGGCCCCGGACAGCGCCAGCGGCGGCGACTCCCGGAAACCGCCCCCTCCCCCGCGCCCCGCCTTCAGCCGCCGGGTCGCCCGGCCTGCCTGCCCAGCCGGCTCTGTCAGCGCCGCTCACACGGGCAGCGCCGCGGAGCGGGAGCGGCGCCCGGCCCAGCCCTTCCCCCGCCAGGCGGCTATGGCTGGGCCAGGGCGGGGCGCGCTTTTCTAAGAATCTGTTGTACCGGGTGGGGGGCGCACTGGGGGTGCTGCAGGAGTGGGGCGCCTGTTGGAAGAATAAAGGGCAGGAAGGGGTGCCAGAGTAGGCGAGGGATGGCAGGCGCGGGGGAGGGGTAGGGGCTGCCGGGGCTGGGAATAGGCCTGACTTGTGGATGGCGGGGAACCTCGGGGTGGCAAGAGTGACTGGTGGGCTTGAAGCAGGAATGGGGAGGGAATGCACTGCTCTTCCAACGCAGTGTAAGCTCCCTCCTGCTCCCCCAACCCCAAATACCCATTTCTGAATCCAGTCATCCCCACCCCACAAAAAGAAGAAACAAAGAAAATAAAGAGACAGAGACAGAGAGAGAGAGAGAGAGAGAGAGAAAGGAAGAAAGAAAGAAAGAGAAAGAAAGAAAGAAAGAAAGAAAGAAAGAAAGAAAGAAAGAAAGAAAGACAAGACAAGAAAGAACAGATAAGTAAAGAGCAAAGAAAGAAAGTACCCAAGAAAGACAAGAGGGAAAGAGCCTTGATTAGTCAACTTCAAGCTGTCAGTACCCCCCTTCCCCCTCAGAAATCTGAAAGGTCCCAATTAAGTCAGGCCTGCCTGGTTGGTAATTAAAACCAGAAGTGGCCAGGCCACAGGGAGGGGGTTGGGAGGAGGGCACAGGAGGAGTTGGGGGAGGGCTCCAGGAAGCCATGAGTCCTCAATAGCCCCCATTTCTCTTCACCAGATGCACCCCACTCCTCATCACCCCATCTGTGTGTGCATCCCAGGCATTGCATGGAGGGGGTCCTTAGGACCAGGCATTAGGGCATCAGGCCCTCCCTCCCCATCAACCCTGACCCCCCCATTCTAGACAGACTTAGTACAGCCTTGGGGAGAAGGTAAGAGGGTGGGGGATCTAGTGCCCCCTCTTTTCCCCAAAGTTTCTCCAGACCTTATTGCAGCAATTAGACCCATTAGCCTTCTAGCATTTCATGGGAACCAGATGTTCTCCGCCATCCTGGTGGGAGTATGAAGGGGGGCTGCTGCCTGACTCACCCTCTTCCCTATGATCCCCACCACCAGGGCACACCCCCCTCACAGCTAGAGCCCCACAAAGGCATAGTCCTAGAGGCAAAGAGGAGTGTACCCCTCCCCAACTAATAAGGCCATTAGCACTCAGATTCTTTCGGGGTCACCCCTCAGAGCCCCTGCCACCCTGGCAAGGATGAGTTTGGCCAGGAAGAGGCAGAGCAGGGACAGCTAACTCCTTATGCACCCCGCCTTTCCCTTCTTGCCACCTTCTGGATGGGGCTTGAGGATAACTGGCTCTGAATTCTTCACGCTAAATTCTCCCTTTTTTCTAAAACCGTCCCTCGAAAAGCTGAAAAGGGGGCATTTCAAAGTAAAGCAGGCCCTGCCAGAAGGGTGAGTCCTGAGGTAGGAGTCCCACCTGAAGGGAAATGGGAGGGGGTCTCTGGAGGAGGGGGCAGCAGAAGAGCAGAAGAATAGGGAGGTGTGAATGAGAGTGGGGCCCAAAGCAGGGATGTGAGGCGCGCTGGGCAGGATGGGGGCTGGGACCGGGTAGGGGGCCAGGAGAGGGGGGTGCAGCCTGGGCCCTGGCGGCGGCGGCTTGCCCGGCTCCCCCCGCCAAAGAGGTTTCCTGTTGCAATCAAAGCCCCGTTTGTGTCGGCCTGGAGCTGGAGCCTGTGCCGGAGGAGGAGAGACCGGGGAGGGGAGGGGAAAGGAGGCAGTCGACTGGGGTTTTTTCCTGGAGGAGGCCTCACTGCTCACTGCCCTTACCCGCCTGCTTGTTCTCCTTGCTTCTCTCAGTGCCTGGCTTCTCTGTGTCTGCACCTTTGCGCCTGGGTAGCTGTCCCTTGTCTTGTCTGTGAGTCTCTCTTTTTCAGTGTCTTTTAAGCAAGACTCACTCTCTCTCTGTGCCAGCCTGTCCTCAGTTTCCCCATGTGTGGTAACTTAGTGTGGTGAAGTCTGGGGTTCTTGCCCCAGGGACAGTGGCCCCATGGCCAGGGCAACATCGCTAGGTTCAGAGGACAAACTGGGCTAGGTCGTCAGGACCACAGCTATCTGCTCAGGAGTGGGAGGAGGGCAAGGCTTCTGTTCTCTCTCATCAGACTCTGTTCCCTGTAGAAAGCAAATCTAGAACACACTAGGACTCACAAACATAGAGATACATAGGGACACAGACACCAGGGGTTTCATGCACACGCATGAACACACACGCACGCACACACACATACACACACCCCTCTGCTTTCCATGAGCACAGGCCTGTGCTTGCCTCAGCAACATGTGCTCCCCTGAGCCTCCCGTCCACCACCATGCAGTTCCGAGACGCCTGCCTCACCCCCTTCAGACCCCGAGACAGCCCCAGGAAGTACAGCAAGACTTCAATTCTCAACAAGGATGTCCCCAAGGTGCCAGGGACCCAGCAATAAGATCCAAGAGCCAGCCCCAGGGAGAAGTGCCAGACCTCTTCAAGGGCCACCTCTCTTAGTCTGTGTGTGAGAGGGAGTGTGTATGTGTCATCCACAGAATAAGGGAGAGGGTGATGAGACGCACAAACTCAAGGTGAGTATGCCTTTGGCATCAGATTTAGGCCTCTAAACCCTCTCCACTAGATGCGCCCAGCCAAAAAGGGACAGCAGGTCAGAGAAATGAGAGAGGACACTCTGTCACCCTTCTGCTACTCTCCCACTCTGGAAGATTTCCCAGACTCCTGGGTCTCTTCCTCTCCCCTATGTCTTCCTCTCCACTACCACTAGGTGCTGCATGCCCCACCCCCAGTTAAGCCACGTAGGGACCCACCCCCAAGCCTTCCCCTCCTCCCTCCTCCTGCCACCTCCCTGCCCAGGCCTGTCCCTCCACGCTAGCCGCACCCTCCCCAGCTACCTGCCCCGGCTCTGGCTCCTCCCTTGGATTTCTCCTTTCAGCCCCCTCCTTCAGCATGGCCTTCGAAGATGGAGCCCAGCCTGACCACTTCCCTACCTTGACCTCACTTTGAACCCTGACCTTGATCTCAGTGTGTCCACGGCACAGGGGCACAAGGGGGACGTCACTGGGGACTGGCTACTAGCTCTAGCGTTGTCCCCACTACCATTCTCTCTCCTCTCCCTCTCCACTCCATCTCCTTTACTTGCCTCTCCCAGGACCTGGGAAAATCAAGTCCCAAGAGGCTGAGTTGTAGGATTCGCTGCCAAAAGTACATTCATGTGGGGAGGGTGGTTCCTTCCCACTTCCCCAGGTCCCTAGGACAGATTCGTGGGGTGAAAATGAAGTCTGGGGAAGCCCAGCTGAAGTTTCCAAAAAGGGCACTTTGTGCTCTCTTGTTCACCTACATGCCACTCAAATAACCCCTGTTGGACTACAGACATGCCACCAGCAGGCTTCACCAAACGCCAGCCACAGCGTCAGCAGCACTACGAAATCCCTCCTCACTCCTCACACTGACTCTTTGTTGCACACACTGGAATTCTTTACATGAGCTGAGGCTCAGGGAGATGCTGTGCACACACAACTGCATCAAGTCTGGAGGCACCACACACTCACCCCTTCTCCAGATGAACACACTCTTTCCAGTGGAGCTGCCAGCCCAGCCTAGTCGCCCCTTTCACATACAGACACACAACCCTCTGCATGCCCCCTCCTGGAAGCAGGGCGCCTTCTCTTCTACCTCTGTCTCTGCACTTGTGGAGCCATGAAGGATGTGCCTTTATCTTTTTGTCTTTTTCTCTCCAACTCTGTCTCAGAAATTGCCCTTTCCCCACCCCCTTCAATCACCTTCTCTTGTCCCCAGTTGAAGCCTTCTCTTAACCAGCTTGGCACCCCCACCTGTAATGTAATGGCCTAGCCAGGAGGAATGACTACCAACTGGGAGGAGAGGGGTCCCAGAGGGAGGAGGAGAGGAGAGGCCCAAGCCTTGCCTGCTGTCAGCACTCAAAGGCTTAACCCAAAGAGGGCAGGCCTGGGGAACAAGTAGGGATCTGCACAGCATGCAGGCTCTATGCCAGACCTGCAGGGAGGGGAGGAGCCCAGACCCACACCGATGGAGGAGAAGATGCTTCTGGAACACCCCCCTCTGCCTCTGGATTACTTATGGTACAAAAGCTACCTTCTTTGCAGTCATTTCTATCCTCCCCAGAACCAAGAAGCACAGTCTCCTGACCCCACACATCTTTGGGGACCTGGCACAGGATTTCTTTCCCCTTTCTGCAGCCTCCACGTAATTCAAAGCAATTTCACCATTTTTTTTTTCCCTCTTTGAGACAGAGTTTTGCTCTGTTGCTCAGGCTAGAGTGCAGTGGCACGATCTTGGCTCACTACAACCTTTGCCTCTGGGTTCAAGCAATTCCCTCAGCCTCCTGAGTAGCTGGGATTACAGGTATGTGCCACCACGCCCACTAATTTTTGTATTTTTAGTAGAGACAGGGTTTCTTTTTTTTTTTTATTTATTTTTTTGAGATGGAGTCTCGCTCTGTCGCCCAGGCTGGTGTGCAGTAGCATGATCTCAGCTCACCGCAACCTCTGCCTCCCAAGTTCAAGCGATTCTCCTGCCTCAGCCTCCCAAGTAGCTGGGATTACAGGCACACACCACCACACCCGGCTAATTTTTGTATTTTTAGTAGAGACGGGTTTCACCATGTTGACCAGGCTGGTCTTGAACTCCTAGCCTCAAGTGACCCACCCACCTCGGCCTCCCAAAGTGCTGGGATTGCAGGCGTAAGCCACTGCACCCGGCCCAGTTTCACCTCTTGATCACAGAGCCAGGTGATTATCCTCCCAGACTCTTCTGCTTCCCATTCTGGCTCCCCACAACTCCCAACTGCATGCAGGCAGCAGCTTCACCCTGCACCAGACCCACCCCCAGCTTGCCCACACAAAGGTGTGCCCCTCTACTAGTTGACTGACCCAGGAGGCAGTTTTAGATACCCGCCCTCCAAGTTTTAGGCCTGCTACCTCCCTATCCTATTTGAACAGGAGAACTATCATTTGCAAACACTTCCATTGAGTCCACATCCAAACTCCTTCCTTACCACCACTGCCACCCTCTGTTACTCACTACTACTCCATTAGGCCAAACCCCTGTCCCCTGCCTGTCTTCCTAGCTGGGGTGCCAACTCTTTTACTATCCACCCTCCAGATGCCCTCCTGTTTCCATTTGCCCTCATTCCCCAAGATCCCTGAGACTCACACAGAGAGGCCATCTCCTTGGGGAGGTCAGGCTGGCCCAGGCCCCGGAAGCTAGGGCTCAGCATCTCGAAAGGCGGAGACCCCCTGAGTGCCCCTGGGAAGGCGAAGGGGAAGCCTGCCCCTGGGTAGCCAGATCCAGGTCCCAGGGCACCAGCCGCAAAGAGTCGCTCCTTATTGGTGGCCATGGCAGCTGCGGTGTGGGAGTCCCCTGGGGTCTGCAGTGGGCGGGGGAGGTCTTCAGCCACAGCCCCTGCCCATGCCCACTGCCCCAGCCTGGGAGGCTCCGTGCCCGCCCTGCCTGGCCTGCCCACTGGGCCTCCAAGAGTCCTAGGGAGAAAGAGAGGGAAAGGAGAGATGAGAGAATGACCACTCTGAGGTTCCAAGCCCCATGACCCTCTCTCAGTTGCAGTCTTCTCCCTCTGTGCTGCTATGGTTTATCCTGCCCTGGCTCAGGGCCCTCGCAGTGTGGCAGAGAGGGCAGGGCAGGGGGTTATGCAGGCTCTGAGAAACTCCAGAGGAGCTCCAGGAAAGGGTAAACGGAGGTCCCAAGGTGAATGATGGTCTGAAGACTTCTGGTGGAGAGAACTCCTAGACTGGGAAGTGATCATGAATCACCACAACTGGGCTAAGCGTTTGACCTACCCCTCACATCAGTCCTGTGAACTGGGAGTTAGGATTCCCATTTCACATATGAGGAAACTGAGATGAAGTGACTGGCTTAAGGTCACATTGCTGCAAGTGGGGGAGCCCAGATTCAAACTCTTTACCATCCTGGAGAAAACAAACATAACTCGGCCAGGCGCGGTGGCTCAAGCCTGTAATCCCAGCACTTTGGGAGGCCGAGGCGGGTGGATCACAAGGTCAGAGATGAGACCTCCTGGCTAACATGGTAAACCGTCCTCTGCAAAAAAAAAATACAAAAACTAGCCGGGGAAGCTGCTTGAATGCTTGAGCCTGTAGTCCCAGCTACTTGGGAGGAAGGAAATGAGATGGCGTGAACCTGGAAGTGAGGGAAGCACTACAGTGAGCGAGATCAGCTGCTCCACTACACTCCAACCCTGGGAGACCCATTAGTGAGACTCCGTCTCAAAAAAGCTTATAACTCTGTTATTACCTGGGAGCCCTACAGCTCTCTGGAGAGGAGTACAAGGCAAAGGTTGGGGGACAGACTCTAGAGCCAGACTACCTGGACTGTACCCTACCACTTGCTAGCTGTGGAACTTCAGGCATGTTAATCTCTTTGTGCCTCAGTTTTCTCATGCATCACTTAGGACTAATAATAGGGCCTACCTCATATGGTTGTTGTGAGGACTAAATAAATTAACCAATGTCAAGTGTTTGGCATGATGTAGGGCACATAGGGAATGCTATGTAAATGTCTCATATTAGTTCTCTTTGTACCTGATTTTCCTCCATAGCTCTGCTTTAGTAAGCACTTCCCTCTCTATTTAACACTCCCTCTTCCAGTTTCCCCTCCCAATTCTTCCTGTCTCTAATTTTTCCTCACCCTCTAAGCCCTCTTGTACCCACTGCTTCAAATCTAAGGATGTTGATGGAACCCACACTTGTGCCAAGTGTATGATGCCAAGGAGCTGCTTCTTGGTCAGCTGACTTTACTTCTCTGCCTCCTTTTCTCTCTCTCTCTCTCTCTCTCTCTCTCTCTCTCTCGAGACGGCTAATGTTTGTATTTTTAGTAGAGATGGGGTTTCTTCGTGTTGGTCAGGCTAGTCTCGAACTCAGGTGATCCGCCTGACTTGACCTCTCAAAGTGCTGGGATTACAGGCGTGAGCCACATGCCCAGGCATTCTGCCTCTTTTTCTTTCTTATCCCTGGGCTCCCTATTTCTGGGATGTTCTCCCTGCATCCTCTCCTCCCCCAAAGTAGGCTTCCCTCTAAGAGTTTAAAACTGAGCCCCGGGGAAGGGGAGGAGAAGGAGGTAGACAGGAGATGGGAATCCTAGTGCTAAGTAGGTGGTTCCTATCCTGATCCTCTGACAAAGGAAAAGGTTGGCTTTCCCAGGAGCCCCAGAACTTCTCGCCTCTCTAGGCAGTTAGTGGGCTAGGGAGGAAGAGTCACCCCAGCCTGGGTATCTCCACCAGCCAGAACCATAACAGACTGCTGTGAAGGGCAGAGAAGGGCCAAGAGACTAAAACGCAGAGAGACCACGGGGTGGGCAGGCCCAGAGGAAGGGGATGGGTATATCTGCCTTTCTTTCCATCAGTATTTGCTTCTAGGATCGATAGCTCTCAGTCTTTATACCTCTGGTTTTTATTTTTGTTTTTGCTTGTTTTTCTTTCTCTCTTCTACCTTGGCCTTCAAGCCCTTGAGGGTAAACTGTCATGGAGGTTACAAGAACCCAGACCCCAATGCCATCACACTTCACTCAGCCCTTATGAATGAAGCATCCCCTGCCCCTCACCATGGCACCACCCATACACCCAGCACCCTCAAACTCTTTAACCCAGTGTTTTCACAGGCTCTAAAAGTCTGAGCTCCAAGCCTCCAGGGTCCCTCTCCTTTTCCTTCTCCTATTCCCCTCCGAAGTTCTCATCCCTAGTTAAGCCCAGATGGAGCCAGGAGTTCGGGGCCCCTGAGGCCCCTGGGCCACAGCTCAACTGGCCAGGCCACATTCCAAGTGGATTAACCCCTCCAATGACAAGGGTGAGAAGCTACTAGAGGACTCCCCCATCCCCATGTTCCCCAGACTTGGCTTAGACTGGGAACAAGGCTCTCTGCCTTAGCCCTCCTTGTCTTTGCTTCTCACCTACCAATGGGAAACACAGGCCTGCGGGGAGGGCAGTGGGGGGTTCCCACAGAGGGATGCTCAGCTCCTGATCCTCACCAAGGAATGATGCTGCATGTGAGCCAAGGAGAGTTGTCCCTGGCCTTCCTCTTATTTTGCCTCAGAGAAGGGACTTGGGAGTTGAGTGAAGAGAGGAAGGGGACAGAGATTCCTCCCACTTCTGAGCCTTGATTCTCTCTTGGCTGGGAAGAGAAGGGGAGGGTCTTAAATCTAGGGTAGAGGAATGGACTAAGGAATTGAAGGCAGTGCAGAGTAAAAGGAAATCCTAAACTGAGGCCCCAGATGCCTTGGTTCTTTGGGGGACTCGTGGAAAGTAGAGAACATTCTTCCTCTACTAAGATGCCATCTCAGATGGTGGGGCAGGGGGGATGACAGACTAGGGGAGAGGGGCTTTTACAAAGCTGCTTCTCTTAGAGCTGAGGTGGAGTTGAGGGGAGGGCATGGATGAAGGGGGCTGCCGGATGGAGGGGGGTGCGTTTCCCTGCCGCCCTGCCCGCTCCAGAGCCTGGAACAAAGCTGCTCTTGTCGGCCACTCTCCACCCGCTGCCCCCCTCCCCTCTGTATAAACACGACCACCTTTTTCCATGACCCCATCTCCAGCCTGGGCAGAGAACCCAGGCATCCTCTGCTCTAGCCTGGGCCCCCAGCCTGCTCCCCAGGAGGCAGCAGTGGGCCAGGCTTCCTTGGCCTTGTGCCATCCCTGGGGGAGTCCAGACCCTTGAGTCTCCACCTCTCATCCCCAGGTGCCCTCTCTCCACCCTACTAGCCCCAGGGAGGGGCAGTGCCCAGGAGGCAGGCAGGCAATGCCAGTGGAATGTGTGTGGGCATCAGAGGGCATGGGCAGGGTGGGGCAGAGGGGGGAACTGGAGGTGCCAGTTAGGTGGCTTTCTGAGCCAGGGGTGGGGGTGTGCCGGGATGTGGGGGGGGCGTGCCCCATGCTGCCTACTAGGCTGTAGGCCACAGTGCGTGTGTGTGTGTGTATGTGTGTGTTTGTGTGTCTGTCTATATGGGATACCCAAGCTCCAGGCACCCTGCACACACTATCCCCACTCCCCTGTCTTCTCTCTACTTGCCTCAAGGATATGAGACGCTGGCTGTGGTCCTTGACCCCAACTCAACATCTGACACTAAGGGCAGAAGCCTCAGACTTGAGGACTGGGATTCCAGCTGCCCAGGACCAGAGCCCTAAAGCAGGACAGTCATCTCAGTTTTTTGCCCTGAAGACCTCCTACTCAGGCTCCCCTGCCGCCCCACCACCACCACTAACAACCAAGCATCTTCTTACCGGCTGGCTGCCTGCGGAGACTGGCTCCTACATACTGGGTCAGGTTGAGGGAACTGGGCCGTAGCTGCTAAAGACAGAGAGGCAGCGTCAGTGGAACTCTGGGACCAGCACTCCTGGGTCCCTGTCCCGGTCTTCCTGCTCTTTCTTTGTTCCATTTGGGCTTCCCTCAAGAATACTCCAGAGGTGCCCCCCGCACCTTGGCTGGAGGGAGCCAAGGCTCGCACCTGGGCTGGGAACGTGTCGGAGGTAATCCAGAGCTTCAAGGAAAGTTCACAGATCCCTATCCTATGCACTAGTCCCTCTGAACTGCTGGACGCGGAGGGCCAGGCTCACTTGCCTCTGAACGTTTTCCTTGCCTTCTGATGTCCAAGGTGTGCCATTCCACTGGAGAGGGAGGAACTTGGACCAGCATGGAACATCAAATCTACCCATCAGAGCCCGGGGGTAAGGGGTGGTAGTCTTTCCCCGCGAGAGAATCCCTGTCTTCTCTCACACTCCCAGCACAAAAATATAAGGAGGAATGCCCCCGGCTGAAGACTTCCCCAAATGCTCTCCTCTGCTATGCACCAAAATGCAGGGCAGATGACCCAGCCCATCCTCAGCCTGTTAAAATCTTCCCCATTCCCTTCCCACAGCAGGGCTGGCCCGGGTCGGGGCAAGAAGCCCCCTCAAGCCCGGCGGCCAGCCTGGCCAGCCTCGGGAGGACATTCGCCCGTGCGGCTCCTCCGCGCCCCCTCCCCCAGCCGCCTCGTCGGAGGACCCAGGCAACGGAGCGGGCGAGCCTCCTTCCCCGCCTGACTCACCTGGAGTGGGAGGGGGAAGGGAGGCGGCGGAGCCCCGAGGTCCCGGCGTCAGGCGGTCTCTGGGATGGAGCGTCGCAATGTCCGGGGCTCGTGGTACTGGGGGGCTCCTGGGGGGGCACGGCTTTAGGCTGGGACTGTCCCGGGGCCTCTCGGAGCCCGCCCGCCCACGTGACCGCCCCAAAATATCCGACACATTTTCTCCCAAACCGCACACTGACTCTGCAGGCGGGGACACGGAAAATATTTTCTTTCTTTTTCTCCCTCCCCACCCCCCCCACCTCCCTCCCTGCCCAGCTCCCTCCTCCCCCTCCCGCCCTCGCTCCTCCCTCCCCTGCCTGCCCCTGCCCGGCTCCCTCCTCTGTGCCCTGGGGCTGGGGGGCGGAGGGATGGGTGGGCGGGAGGGGGACAGGGCGGGGCGGCCCGGGACGCCTGGGTCTCTGCCCCTCCCATTTGCTAGGCTTCCGTGACTCCATCCCCTGGGAGGCCGGGCACGACTGGCAGAGGAGGTCAGTGTCCTGGCCCCGTGATGCCAACCCTTTCTCTCTGGCACTTTTCTCCTTTCTGCGTTTTGGGGGTACTAGTTGTCTGTGGCCAGGCTATGACTCTTCCGAGGCCAGTCTCTGGTGCCTCCCCAGGGTAGGCAACGGGGCGCTGGAGTGGCCGGGCAGAAGTATGCCAGATCTAGAATAGATGCTCCTGCCCTTATTCTTTGCTCAGCCTTCACCTGCAGGTCCAAGTAGCCTCTCCCTTCCCCTAGCCCACCTCAGTCCCTTGGTCCCAGGAGCAAACTGGTTGACTAGTGGCTGTTGTTGGGGGTGCTGAGGCCAGGGTTCACAGACATCTTCCCTGTGGAGTTAGGGCGCCTGGGTCCCTGGCTGCCAATGTCCCCACCTTTAGGCCTGGATTTGGAGGGGGAGAGGCTGGAGAGGAGGGCAGGAGGAACTGTGACTGGGAGTGGGAGGAGCCTTGGGCTGGGTGTGAGAGAGAAAGCACAGGCAGAGGGTGTGTGTCTGCCCTAACCAGCACCGGCCTGCCTGCCTGCCTGCCTGCCTGGTAGATGTGCCATGAATGCTTTTGACTCTGGGTGTGTGTGTGTGCGCGTGCGTGTGTGTGTGCACGCGCGTGCGCGTGCGCGTGCCAGTGCCGAGAGTCAGTGTCTGCGTCTGATGGGGGCATTCTCTGCTTCAACATAGACAGACTCTCAACCCTAGAGTGCGAACCCAGTGGTTTCACTCTCCATTCCACTGAGGACAGAGGTAGAGAAAAGAAGGGGTCTGTAGTCCAAGCTGTGTGCATGGATCCCAAACATTCCCATGGGGACTGGAGTTGGGAGGGAGAAAGAGGAGGAGGGGAGGATCTGAGCTAGGCTGGTAGGCTGGACAGACATAGCCAAAGTACTTTCCCCAGCAACGCTCGCAGGGTGGCCAGGACCCGGGACACAGACTTCTGGGTCAAGTCACATTTTCCGTACTGGAATTACTTGGCTCTCTCCTTGCTCCCCTCTGGGGGCCAGGTGTCCTCCCTCCTGGGAAAGGCTGCTTTTGGTAGCCAAAGTCAGGTGAAGGAGAGGGGGAAAGAAGAGGCATGCTGTGGCTATCTCAGGAGAATGCAAGACGGCAATGGGGGTGCAGAAAAGCCCTCCCTTTCACTCCAGGGATAGGAAGAGCTGGGAATAGGTACTCCAGGGTCCCGTCCCCAGGTGGCCTAGCAGCTGTTGACTTTGCTTGGTTACCCTGGGAGCAGCTCTCAGCAGTGTGGGAGAGGCGGGTGTCAGGGAGTTGGACCCAGGCGTCCAGGCTGGGGTGGGATGGCGCCCCGCCTGTGTGGCAGGGATCCTGCCAAGAGGCTGCAAAGTTAACCCCTCCTGCCCTGCCCTAGTGGTGGCTGGCGGGAGGAGGGCGGGCCCAGTTGTGGTTTGGGAATGTGGCCCTAATTTTCCCCTCCCCCTTCCAGCACATCTGTACTTGGTTTACAGTGAATGAGCCTCCTGTCCTCATGAACCAGGCGAGGGCACCACTCCCTCCCTGGCTGGGCATTCTGACACAGAACCAGGCACCACCCGTGACACTCTCCTCTCCCTGCTGAGTTATCATCTCTCTGAACTCTTCCCTTCTCCTCCTGTGGAGGGGCTTCGGGTTGGTCCCAAAGATCAACAGCTGGAGCTCTGACACAGTGCGTCTAGGTAGCAAATGGGGCCAGGGAAGCTTCAATCGGGGAACAAAACACTTGGGGTAGCCTCTGAAGACAGAGGGAGTCAGAATTCCAACTGTCTCTGCCCTCCCTTTGTCTTGGTTTGTCTGTCTGTCTGCCTGGGTCTTTGTCTCTGGTGGGCGTTTGTCTATCCATCCGTCTTGGTAACTGTAGCTCCTCCCTTCTGGCGGCCTCCTCGTCCCCAGCCGACGACAGCAGCCAAGCAGCGATGCCCAGGAAGACCCGCCCTATGCCGGCCCCTCCCCTTGGGATTGCCACTGCCTCCACCCCCGGCCCCTCTGCCGCCCCTCCCCAGGACCCAGTGACTGGGGTCTGTTCACTGCAGCAGTTTGGAAGTCAAACCAAGCAGCAGCAGCAGATTGGGGGACAGGGAAGAGGGGCATTGTGAGGGCTTCAGATTCTTCTCCCCAGCTTGCAACAGAGCCAGCTTTCTGTCCAGAGATTCCAGGAGGAGGCTTGGGAAGAGGGCTACCCACTCTGGAAACTGGTGGAGGGGGCTCCCCTTATTCCTCTTTCCCTTGGGTCATCCCTATTTCTAGGCTTTGCTCGGTTTGTGGCTGCTCCACTCTGTCATCCTGGCAACTTGGAGAAATGATATCTTGGGGGCCCTAAGACCAGGCTTTGCTTGCTCCCCTCATCCCAGAGCAAAGACCAAAAGGAGAGATTATGAGGAGAGGAAAAGGATGCAGATATCTGTCCCACCTGTCCTGAAAGTCATGGGGAAATGACCTATTCAGTGTCCTGATGCTGGAGGGGGTGGACAGTGGTGAGGATGAAAATTGCCCCACCAGGCCGGGCGCGGTGGCTCACGCCTGTAATCCCAGCACTTTGGGAGGCCGAGGCGGGCGGATCACAAGGTCAGGAGATCGAGACCACAGTGAAACCCCGTCTCTACTAAAAATACAAAAAATTAGCCGGGCGCGGTGGTGGGCGCCTGTAGTCCCAGCTACTCAGGAGGCTGAGGCAGGAGAATGGCGTGAACCCGGGAGGCGGAGCTTGCAGTGAGCCAAGATCGCGCCACTGCACTCCAGCCTGGGCGACAGCGCGAGACTCCGTCTCAAAAAAAAAAAAAAAAAAAGAAAATTGCCCCACCCTAATTTTCACCCTCACCCCCTCCCAACCCTCCAGCATCAGGACACTGAATAGGTCATTTCCCCATGCCCAAATCTGGTGGTGTGGGGGATGTCCTATGCCATACTCAGAGGTGTCTGGCAGATGTCTATGGGGGGTGGTGGGGGAGCTGTGTTGCAACCCCCAAGGACATCATTAAGGCATGGAAGTGCTCTCAGGGCTTGGAGACCAGGGCACCCAGGGAGAGCGTGATGAAAACATGTTTTGTACAACATGTGTCCTCTCTTTTCCCTTCTTCCTCTCCTCTCCCACCTCCTCCCCCTAGGCAGGCTCTGTGCCAGTGCTGATGCCAGCCCTGCCTCTGGTGCTTGCTCCACTCCATCCCTTGTACCAGGCCTGTTCTGCTGCTTGCCAGCTCGTTGACTCTCCTGGTGAGTGAGTTTGTGTGTGGAAGGTCCTTACCAGCCCCAGTGCTGCCCAGAACCCCACATAGAATAAGGACTTAATTTTGAAGCTCAGGATTTTAGGATTAACCTAAACAGCTCTGGGAATTTCTTCCCTGAACAGGCACCATGCATTAATTCAACAAATCTTTATTAGGCATCCACTATGTGATAAGCACTGTGCTAGGTTCTGGGAATACCCAGGTATGGTCCCTGGCAGGTTCACAGTCTGATGGAGTCAGATGTTAACCAAATAATCCACAAAACTGCAACTGGAATAATCAGTGTGGAGAGGCAAGAGGTACCATGAGAATGGAGCAGAGGAGCATTCCCCCCCCTGCCAAGATCAGGAAAGTCTTCGGAGAAAAAATGAGGGGAGATTAGAGAGAAGGAAGGGCAGCGAAATATATGCGCTGCTCAAGAGTATGTACAAAGGTCCTGGAATTGAGGTCCTGGCCCTCAGCCAGTCTGCTCCCCCAAAAAAGAAGAGGGTCCTTTCATTCCTGTGACCTGCTTGGATTTCAATATGCCATAAGGGAGGGATGGTAAGCACCTCCTCGTGGTCATAGCAGGACGCTGAGATACCACAATGCATTCATTTCCTCCAGAAAGGGAAACAGACACAGAGAGGGAAGACGACTCACAGGCTGAGACTTGAGATTATACTACAGAAAACAAGGCCCCATGCTGGCAAATCCTCCAGGGTGAGGGATTCCTGCATTTGCCCAGCTGGAGCCTCACCAGACAGAAAGCCTTCTCCTCTGAGCCTGCTTTACCATGCCCCAGCCCCCGCTCCCCGATCCAGCCCTGACCTGTCCCACTCCCTGGAGCTAGCATGTCTGCCTCCACAGTTGCCTGGAGTATGTGTGAGGTGAGTGCTACAGGTGTCTGCCAGCCAATGTGTGGGTGGATGTAGCTGTCTGTTTTGCACAGAATCTCCATCCAGGGGATACAGGGTTCTCTCTCCTCTGTCCACTGGAGAGCTTCCAATTCCTCCTACCCAGACACCAAAGTTTCAAGTTTCTTCCTTTCTGAAAAGGAATTGGGGGCCCTTTGAAAGAGGGAGCAGGCTTCTTTGTGGCTGTGCCTCCTCTAGAGCCAGCAAAGAGGTCATGGAACCAATGGGGTTAAATCCCAGCCCTGCTCTGACCCACTTTCCTCCCTGTGCCCACATCCCCTGGGGCCAGGGTGTTGGGTGGGGCCAGCCTGGCACCCCCACACCCACACCTGGGACTTCCCCTGGATGGAAACTCCCAGAACCCAGGCATCCTGCTTCCCCTGCCAACTCCCACCAACTGCCTGGGTTCTATTCAGCTTCAGTTAGATCTCCCTGTCTGCCAGCCTTTGACCAAACTACATCTCTGCACCAGCCCACCCTTTGATGTCTGGCTGCCCCTTCTGGTGGACTCCTTTGAAGAAAAGATGTGGAGCTGGGGGAGGGGGTTGTGGAGAAGCCATCTTTTATTGAGCACCTACTGTGTGCCAGGTATTGTGCTAGACATGTACATTATCTCATTTAATCCACAAGTCAGGGAAGTCCAGAGAGCCAGCAATTATCATCCCCACTTAACAGAGCAGGGAGTAAGAACTGGAGAGGTTAAGTGACTTGCTCAATATCACACAGCTAGGAACTGGCAGAGCTAAGATGGGAACCCAAATCTTGGTGGTCGTGAGCTCTCTTCACTATAGCAGTGTTCCTCCACTTCCCCTGCAGCTGCCCACCTCTCTATGGGATGAGAGACTTAAGAAATTCAGTTTAATCCAATTCAGCAAACATTGAGTATCTGTTATGTGCCAGGTACTGACAGGTACCAGAAATAAAGAGATCACTGTCCTCGAGGTCTGGTGGGAAAGACGAGCATTTGGAAGTCCTCTAAGGTCAGCATAATGACCTGAACAAGGTGGCATGGAGCTGAGAAACAAGTGGTACTTTTATTTCCTCCTTCTGTACAGAGCATATAAATACATGATAAACAGTATACAGAATAAATGGAATAAAGTCAATACCTACTTCATTGCCATCCAGGTCAAAAAATTGAGTATTTCCTATACTTTTAGAAATTCCCTGGCCGGGCGCGGTGGCTCAAGCCTGTAATCCCAGCACTTTGGGAGGCCGAGACGGGCGGATCACGAGGTCAGGAGATCGAGACCACCATCCCACAGCTAACCACAGTGAAACCCTGTCTCTATTAATAGAAATACAAAAACTAGCCCGAGGTGGTGAGCCTGTAGTCCCAGCTGGGAGGCTGAGGCTGAAGAATGGCGTGAACCGGGGCTGGGCTTACAGTGAGCGAGATCCGGCCGCTTTCTGAGATCCAGCCTGGGTGACAGAGCCGAGACTCCATCTCAAAAAAAAAAAAAAAAGAAATTCCCCATGCATCCTTTTCACAATTCCCTCAGTCCCCTAAAAAGAAACCACCATCCTGACGTTTGTAATAATCGTAAACACAGAAATTACTTGTTTTTCTGTATAGTTTTAGCACCTGTGTATGCCTTCATGAACAATACTGCTCAACTTTGCCTGTTTGTGAACTTTCTATAAATGGAATGATACTCTATTACTTTTTGCTTCCTACTTATTTTGTTCAACTTGTGAGATATATCCAAGTTGTTACACATAGCTGTCTTCCTATTATTGCATAGTACTCATTGCATGGATATGCCACAAGTTATTTTTTTCATTCTACTGTTGGTGAATGTTTGAGTTGTTTTCAGTTTGGACTGTTATAAACAATGTAGCCATGAACATTATTATTACTATTTTTTTGAGAGGGAGTCTCACTCTGTCGCCCAGGCTGGAGTGCAGTGGCACCATCTCCAGCTCACCTGAAGCTCTGCCTCCTGGGTTCTGCATGTTCTCCTGTCTCAGCCTCCCCAGAAGTAGCTGGGACTGCAGGCCATGCCGCCCGGCTGGTTCCCCTAGCTATTTTAGTAGAGGCGAGGGGTTTCACGTGCTCCAGGATGATCTCGACTCATCCTGACCTCAAGTGATCCCTCGCCTCAGCCTCCCAAAGAGATGCTGAGTGTGTGAGCTTTCACTAAGCCCAGCTACCATGAACATTCTTGTACATGTTTCCCAGTCACAGATGCGGGGTTTTCCCAGGATGTAGAATTTGAGGTAGACTGTATACGGGTTCCCGAATTTTGTTAGATGGCATAGAATTGATTTCCAAAGAGTGGCTGTATCAATTATACAAGAGCATTCCTTTTTTTCCTTTTTTCTTTTTTTTTTCTTTGTTTTTTTTTTGAGACTGAGTCTGGCTCTGTCGCTGGGCTGGAGTGCAGTGGCGGATCTCGGCTGCTGCAAGCTCCGCCCTCCGGGTTTCGCCATTACTCCTGCCTCAGCCTCCGGTGGCCGGGACCACAGAGCCGCCACCGCAAAGCCCGGCTAGTTTTGGTATTTTTTTAGTAGAGACAGAGGGTTTTGCATTAGCCAGGATAGTCTCGATCTCCGGCCTTGTGATCCATGCGTCTCAGCCTCCCAAAGTGCTGGGATTACAGGCTTGAGCCACCGAAGTGGCCCGGCCTTTCTTTTTTGAGGCCGGGTCTTACTCTCTGTCCAGCCAGGGCTGGAGTGCAGTGGTGCGATCTCAGCTTACTGCAACCACCGCCTCCCGGTTTCAAGCGATTCTTCTGCCTCAGCCTCCCAAGCAGCTGGGATTACAGGTGCCCACCCTCGCCCAGCACGTTTTAGTAGAGATGGGGGTTTCACCATGTTGGCCAGACTGGTCTTGAACTCCTGACCTCGTGATTTGCCCACCTTGGCCTCCCAAAGTGCTGGGATTACAGGCATGAACCACCGTGCCCAGCCTTTTTTCTTTTACTTAGTTGTGAGACAGAGTCTCGCTCTTGTCGCCCAGGCTGGAGTGTAATGGTGCCATCTCGGCTCACTGCAACCTCCTGCCTCCTGGGTTCAAGTGATTAGGCCTCAAATATACAGTAGCTAGGATTTACGGTGGGTGCCCACCACCACACCCAGCTAATTTTTGTATTTTTAGTAGAGACGGGGGTTTCACCATGTTGGCCAGGCTAGTCTTGAACTCCTGACCTCAGGTGATCTAACCATAACCGCCTTGGCCTCCCAAAGTGCTGGGATTACAGGCGTGAGCCACCGCACCCGGCCAGGAAGCAGAACATTCTTTATTTATTTATTTATTTTTGAGACAGAGTCTCACTCTTGTGGCCCAGGCTAGAGTGCAGTGGTGCAATCTCAGCTCACTGCAACCTCCGCCTCCCGAATTCAGGTGATTCTCCTGCCTCACCCTCCTGAGTAACTGGGATTACAGGCGCCCACCACCACACCTGGCAAATTTGTTTTTGTACTTTTAGTAGAGATGGGGTTTTGCCATGTTGGCCAGGCTGGTCTCGAACTCCTGACCTCAGGTGATCCGCCCACCTCAGCCTACCAAAGCACTGGGATTACAGGCATAAGCCACCACGCCCGGCCGAAGCAGAACATTCTAACCAGGAGCAGGCATAGGGCCAAGAAGACCCACACAATTTCTTGCCTAAAATCCTCAGAGGTTTTCTATTTATCTTATTTTTTTAAATTATTTTATTTATTTATTTTCGAGACAGAGTCTCACTTTCTCACCCAGGCAGGAATGCAGAGGTCCAAACACAGCTCACTGCAACCTTGACCTCCCAGACTCAAGTGATCCTTCTGCTTCAGTCCCCCAAATAGCCAGGACTACAAGCATGCACCCTCACGCCCAACTAATTTTTTGTATTTTTTTTGTAGAGACGGGGATTTTGCCATGTTGTCCAGGCTGGTTTTGAACTTCTGAGCTCAACCTATCTGTTCACCTTAGCCTCCCAAAGCACTAGGATTACAGGCGTGAGCCACCATGCCGGCCTTTATTTTTAGTTTTAGTTTTATTATTTTTTGAGACAGGGTCTTGCTCTGTGCTCCCGGCTGGAGCGCAGTGATGTGATCTTGGCTCACTGCAGCCTCTGCCTCTTGCCTCAGCCTGCCGAGTAGCTGGGATTACAGGCTCATGCCACCAAGGTGGATAATTTTTTAAATTTTTTGTAGAGAATGTGGTCTCACTATATTGCCCACGCTAGTCTTGAGCTTCTGGGTTCAGGCGATCTTCCCCTAGGCCTCCCAAAGTGCTGAGATTACAGGCAGGAGCCACCTCGCCCAGCTGTTTTTCCCTTTTTACTTGGAATAAGATCCAAGTCCCTGCCATGGCTCACAAGACCCTGCGTGGTAGGACCTCTGCCTTACTCTCTGACCTGTGCCACTATGACTCTCCTCTTTGCTCCTGGCACTTGCCATCCCCACTCTCTGGAATGTTCTTCCACTAGATATTTCCATGGCTTGCTCTCTCACTTCTTTCAGGTCTTTGCCTCAGTGACGCCTTCCCTAACCACCGAATTTTAGATTGCCACCTCCAGCCTTCCTTATTTCTTTCTCAGCTTTATTTTTCTCCATAACCCAGCCACTCGGGTTCCATTCAGCCTCGGTCCGGGTCCGCTCTGCCTCCTCTGCCAGGTTTTGATAGACTGCATCTCCCCCAAAGCCCTTAAGGGTGGTCATACCTGATTGGGGGCTGGTCTAACTGTCACTTCTGATAGAGTCACTTTTTATCACATCACCCTGGGATAAGAATAGCCTTTCTCATGCTCTGAAATAAGCTTAGTTATATGTTTACCTGTTTGCTTTTTGTCCCCACCCCACTCCACCCCTCACTTTTATGGGAACTCCGTAAGAGAAGAAACTTAGCATTCTTGTCCATTACCAAGGCCAGTGCCTGATGCATACTAGGTCTCAAATAATAGTTGACCAGGCTGGTTGTCAGTCTCCCAGAGAAAGCTGGGCACCCCCTACACTCACATCTGGGACTTGGTCTCCCTGGAAGTTCCTAGAACCCAGGCATCCCACCTCCTCTGCCAGCTCCCAACTACATCCCAGACTCCATCTCTTAGAGCCCTCCTGTGGCCACTGCTATTGCCTGCTGCTGCTTCCCTGTCCCTTATGGGAGCTGTTTGGGGGCCCTGAAACAGCAGCTCTGGAGGTTGGTGTTGGAGAGACTCAGGCATCAGGAGCCTAGAGCTCAATAAATTTTTTTGTTTTTTTGTTTTTTTGGGGTCTTTTGAGACCAAGTTTCGCTCTTGTTGCCTAGGCTGGAGTGCAATGGCGTGATCTCAGCTCACCGCAACCTCCACCTCCTGGGTTCAAGTGATTCTCCTGCCTCAGCCTCCCGAGTAGCTGGAATTACAGGCATGTGCCACCACGCCCAGCCAATTTTGTAGTTTTAGTAGAGACGGGGTTTCTCCATGTTGGTCAGGCTGATCTCGATCTCCTGACCTCGGGTGATCTGCCCACCTTAGCCTCCCAAAGTGCTGGGATTACAAACATGAACCACCATGCCTGGCCAAGAAATGCTTTTTGATTGAGTAAAAGAGAAGACTTCAGAGATGACAGGGCCTCGCCAGGTGAAGAAGAGAGCAGGGGTACTCAGAGCAGAAGGACCAGTGTGAACAAAGGACTGGAGGCCTGGGAGTACACGTCATATTTGAAGAACGTGTTCTGATCTGGTGCTGTTGGAGGATTTTCAGGGGAGGGGGGTTGTAGGAGAACTTTGCCGGCCTGGAAGGGGAGGGCTGGAAAAGGAGGACTGGATGTGGAGGGCTGAGCTCCCTGCAGGATCAGCAAGGCTCAGCATGTCTTAGGTTTAATCCTCCCCCCAACCGTCCGCCCCTCCTACTCCAACCCTGTCCTCCCCTTCACCCAGCCCCCAGCCTGACCACAACTGCAGCTGAATGGACTTCTCTCTGGGCCTACGCTTGGGGCCTCGGAATAAGAAGCCTGCCCACCAAGAGCCTCCTGCCCGCTCCAGGCATGGTCCACCTGCTGCCTCTCCTTGTCTCTCCTGTCCCCCCTCTGCCTGTGCCTTCCCCTGCCCTGGCTGTCCCCCACCCCCCTGTTCCTGTACTGCCTGTCCCTCTAGTGCAACTCCCTGCCCAACTTGTCCTAGCCTCCTGGGCCCATCCTGCACCTGCTCTTGCCCCCGCTGCCCTGCCTGTCCTCCCTTGACTTGTCCCCATAACTCCTGTGTCTCATGCTCCGGTCCACCCTTGACCTGCTGCCACCCCTCACCCTGCCCAGTTTACCCTTGCTCCGTGAGCCGAGCTGCCTGTTTGAGCTCCCGTCTAGGCTGCGGTGACAGCTGTAGCTGTGGCCGAGGGGCTGCCTGGGGGCCTCCAGGCTCCCTTGGCTGCTGTAGCTGCTGCTTCAGGGGACAACAACGCAGTTCTCAGGGGCGCTGTCTGATAATTTAGGTGGACTGTTGCCCACCAGGAGACTGCCAGTCTCCTGGAGCACTTCCGCACTGCTGCCCTGGCAAGGAGGCAGGAGCTGGGTGGAGTGGGAGAAGGATCAGCTGGACCCCTCCCTCAAGCAGGTAGAGGCAGCTGGCTTCCCCCAGTCCTGGGGAGGTGGCAGTGCGAATCTGCTTTGAAGTTAGTTTCTGGGTGTGCTCCTGCTGGTTCCAGAACCTCTTCCTCTGCAACCTCTGGAATGGAAAGTGTTCTTCTCAGGGCCTCCCCCACGGCCCCTGAAGGTGAGCAAGTTCGTCATTTCTTCCCCTCCACTGAGCCTCCATTGGAGTCTCCTCTGCAGTTCACATGAATAAATGGACTCTTCCTCTAGAGGAGCTGGAGGATCCTGGTCCAGAGGCCACTTCTTCTCCCTCTGACCTACACCCAAGATTGACCCAAGAGTCTCTGAATCCCTGGCCTCTCACCTTGAGTCAGGCAGAAAGGGTCAGTGGCTTTTGGACCAGAAGAAGAGGCTGAGTGGAAGATATTTGGTTCCTCCCTCCACTTGGAAATCCTTGGCATCCTTTGTGGTCTTTTGTTTCTAGCCAGGAACCCTCTGCCTGGATGTCTTGTCTTTCAAATCTCTGAGAGTTCACTCAGCCTCATGACCTCAATCTTGCAGCAGTGATGGGACATCTGTGACATACAGGCTCATCTGGCACGGGGATGAGGGAAGCTGGGAACCCTTGACTCAGGCTCCTAAGGATGGCATCCACACATAGCTAGCTGTAAGTCTCCTGTCCCCAGGGGTGGGACTGGGAGATGAGACAAGCCACCCAGAGATAGCTGAGAGCCAGGCTCGGTGGGTCATGCCTGTAATCCCAGCACTTTGGGAGGCTGAGGCGAGTGGATCACCTGAGGTCAGGAATTCGAGACCAGCCTGGCCAACATAGTGAAACCCCATCTCTACTAAAAATACAAAACAATTAACTGGGCATGGTGGCGCGCATCTGTAATTCCAGCTACTAGGGAGGCTGAGGCGGGAAAATCGCTTGAGCCCGGGAGGCGGAGGTTGCAGTGAGCCAAGACCACGCCATTGCACTCCAGCTTGGGCAACAAGAGTGAAACTTTGTCTCAAAAAAAAAAAAAAGAGAGATAGCTGGAAGTGGAAGTGGGAGACTCTGGTACCTGCCTGGGACGAGCTCCTAGGCTGAGAGCCCCTCAGCACCGCTCCATGTCTCTCCAGTTTTCTGGCTCCTGCACTAATCTGTTTCAAGCTTCTTTTTCTTAGCTGCCTTCTCTAGGACTCCTTTCATTCTTGTCTTTCTAGCTGTTTATTTTTCCTTCTGTCTTTCTACTTCACTGTCTCCATTTCTGTTTCCTCCTCACTCTCTGTCACTGGGACATTTTGCCTTCACCTAATTGTATCACTACATCTGTTTTCCCCACTCTCTATCCCTCTATTGCTCTATCTAATTTGAAATCAATTTAACATATGTCTTCAGCACTCTAGGAAAGGTTAAAAAAAATTAGTATATGTGTTTTTCTTCCCCCTTGTCTGTCTCAATCCTTGTCTTCATGCTTATTTTCTTCCTTGGTCTTTCCTTTTCCCTCATATCTCTCTGCTTTTCTGTCCTGTTCTGCTTCTGGGTGCATTTCATTCTTTTTGTTTTTTGTTGTTAGTTTTTTGTTGTTGTTTGTTTGTTTTTTGAGACAGGGCTGGCTCTATCACCTAGGCTGGAATGCAGTGGTGCAATCAGAACTCATTGCAGTTTCTAACTCCCGGGCTCAAGTGATCCATCTCAGCCTCCCAAGTAGCTGGGACTACAGGCATGCACCACCACTCCTGGACAATTTTTTAAAATTATTTTGGAGACAGGTTCTCACTATGTTGCCCAGGCTGGTCTCAAACCTCTGGCCTCAAGCAAACCTCCCACCTCAGCCTCCCAAAGTGCTAGGACCACAGGTGTGAGCCACTGCACCTGGCCACATTTCATTCTTGATCCCTTCTATTTCTATTTCCCTTTCTTTGTCTCTCTTTATGTCTTCTCCATCTAGCTGCTTTTTCACTTCCTATCTCTCTTTCTGTCTCCCCATATCTGGTTTGCTCTTGTACTGCCCCATCCCCCCATCTCCCTATCTCCCTGGGTCCTACACAACAGAGCACACCATGCCTGTCTCATGTCTTTGTCATTGCTGCCCAAGGGCCAGAGCACTGAGCTCTCCACCAGTGTCTGTCATGGACACACAGTCAATGCCCTGGAGTGAGCCAGGGGTAGACATGTCTACCAGAATAGCCCTTCCTTTCCCCACTCACTATCCAGGCCATTCATTCCTGCTCAGCTTTAAGCCCAAGCCTCTTTTCTTTCTTTTTTGTCTTTCTTTTTTAATGATACTTCTCCCAAATTCTTATTCTGGAAGTTGGCAATTAAAAAATAAAAAGAAATGGCTGGGTGCAATGGCTCATGCCTATAATCCCAGCACTTTGGGAAACTGAGGTGGGTGGATCACTTGAGGTCAGGAGTTCGAGACCAGCCTGGCCAACATGGTGAAACCCCATCTCTATTAAAAATACACAAATTAGTGGGGCGTTGTGGCATGTGGCTGTAATTCCAGCTACTTGGGAGGCTGAGGCAGGAGAATCACTTGAACCCAGGAGACAGAAGCTGCAGTGAGCTGAGATCACGCCACTGCACTCCAGCCTGAGCAACAGAGTGAGACTCCATATCAAGAAAAAAAAAAAGAATTAAGCAAAAGAATTAAGCAGTTATTAGCCGGACGTGGTGGCAGGCACCTGTGGTCCCAGCTACTCGGGAGGCTGAGGCAGGAGAATGGTGTGAACCCAGGAGGCGGAGCTTGCAGTGAGCTGAGATCATGCCACTGCACTCCAGCCTGGGTGACAGAGCGAGACTCTGTCTCAAAAAAAAAAAAAAAGAATTAAGCACTTATGCTGCCTGCATGTATAAACTATATTTCAGGATAGCCAAATAGCTCTAATTGGTGAAGACAACTTCTTATTTACAGAATACTTCCAGCTAATGTGGAAGGAATATGGAATTAGAAAAATCACCATTTTGTAACTCCTAATGAAGTAACCGATCAAAGCAAGACTCACCTAATGGATGAAACCAAAGATGATGGGTGATGGAGAACTTTACAATGGAAATTGAGCTGCCACAACCTAACCCCACGGATGAATCTTAGCTTCACTAAAAGTGACACAACCAGGCACTGTGTACCTCCTGATGTGACATAATCTGAAGCACTTACCACCACCTATGAAGGAATCTTGCCAAAGAAACAAACAAACAAACAAAATTGAACATAAACCTAATCAAACCTCTAGTGCTGACTTCCATTTAACAGGAAATACAGGGAATGAAGGAACAAATAAAATGACACAATAAGGAAGTAGGTAAACGCCCCTAGAATGTGTGACATTCTAAAGGAAATCTGACCCCATTTCTTCAACTAGTGAATGGCTGGGCAAAAAAAATGAGAAGGGACTTAAGAAGACAACCATTACATGGAACACAAGGACCTTGTTTGCTTCCTAATTTGGACAACTCAACTGTAAAGACAGTTGGGGACATGTAATTATGGACTGGGTATTTATGATAACAAGGAAGCAGTGCTAATTTTGTTAGATATAAAAATGGCTCTTGGGTTATAGAAGAGAAGGTTGTTATTTCCTAGAGATGTATGCTGAAGTATGGAGTGAAGTGACCTATTTAATTTTAAATATTTCAGCAGAGAAAAAAGGACAGAAAGGGGCTGGGCGTGGTGGCTCACATCTGTAATCCCAGCACTTTGAGAGGCCGATGCAAGAGGATCACAAGGTCAGGAGATCGAGACCAGCCTGGCCAACATGGTGAAATCCCGTCTCTACTAAAAATACAAAAATTAGCTGGGCGTGGAGGCGCACGCCTGTAATCTCAGCTACTTAGGAGGCTAAGGCAAAAGAATCGCTTGAACCCGGGAGGCGGAGGTTGCAGTGAGCCGAGATCGCGCTATTGCACTCCAGCCTGGACAACAGGGTGAGACTGTCTCAAAAAAAAAAAAAAAAAAAAAAAAAGAATATGTAAGTTCTGGCCTGGTTCGGAGGCTCACACCTATAATCCCAACACTTTGGGAGTCCGAGGTGGGTGGATCACCTGAGTACAGGAGATTGAGACCAGCCTGGCCAACATGGTAAAACCCCATCTCTACAAAAATTACAAAAAATTAGCCAGGTGTGGTGGCAGGCGCCTGTAATCCCAGCTACTCGGGAGGCTGAGGTAGGAAAATCGCTTGAACCTGGGAGGTGGAGGTTGCAGTGAGCTGAGATCTGGCCACTGCACTCCAGCCTGGGTGACAGAGCAAGACTCCGTCTCAAAAAAAAAAAAAAAAAAAAAAATGGAAGTTCATAGAACTATGCTCTCTACCTTTGTGTATGTTTGAACATTTCCATAATAAAAGAGTTTTAAATGATGTTCCTCTGGTAAGCATGGTTTCCAGTAACTCCCAGAGCATCCTTCCCACTTGCTCTGAAAGCCAGGACTTACCCTTTGGCTCCCCATGCACAGATCCCAGCCCTTTCTCCCCTCCACCCAGGCCACCCTTTATCCCCAGAGAGCTAGTAGTTCTCTGCTAGCACAGTCCCCACATTTAGGACCTTTCCCAGCTGTGCTTCACAGGTCTGAGGGGCCAGAGAGACCTTAAGGAGTATACATATTTTGAATAGGTCCTACAATAAACAAAAATAAACCAAAATAATATAATATTGCTTTTGGTCCCTATTAGGTGCTTCTGAGCAAAATACAATGCAATAATGGTAGAAAACTGGCCTCCATCCTGTGAAATAGAAGGCAAGGGATGTAAAGTCATCCTGTCTCATCCACTGCCTTCATCCAGGATGATCTGCACCCCAAAGGAAATACCACTAAGAATTCAGAGACTCAGGCCGGGTGCAGTGGCTCACACCTGTAATCCCGGCAATTTGGGACACCAAGGCAGGAGGATCACAAGGTCAGGAGATCAAGACCATCCTGGCTAACACAGTGAAACCCCGTCTCTACTAAAATACAAAAATTAGCCAGGCGTGGTGGCATGCGCCTGTAGTCTCAGCTACTCGGGAGGCTGAGGCAGGAGAATCGCTTGAACCTGGGAGGCGGAGGTTGCAATGAGTTGAGATCGCATCATTGCACTCCAGCCTGGGCAACAGAGCAAGACTCCGTCTCAAGAAAAAGAATTCAGAGACTCACTGTCATGAGTTCAAGAGGCTGAAGCCCAGGACTGGGATGGAGGGCACTTACTGAGTAACCCTGGGAAAATCATGATTTTTTTTTCTTTTTCTTTTCGCTTTTGTTGCCCAGGCTGGAGTGCAATGGCGCGATCTCAGCTCACCACAACCTCTGCCTCCTAGGTTCAAGCGATTCTCCTGCCTCAGTCTCCCGAGTAGCTGGGACCACAGGCATGCGCCATCATGCCCAGCTAATTTTGTATTTTTAGTAGAGATGGGGTTTCTCTGTGTTAGTCAGGCTGATCTTGAACTCCTGACCTCAGGTGATCCACCCACATGGGCCTCCCAAAGTGTTGGGATTACAGGTGTAAGCCACCGCACACGGCTTTTTCCTTTTTTAAAGACAGGGCTTGTTCTGTCACCCAGGCTGGAGTGCAGCGATACCATCAGAGCTCACTGCAGTCTCCAACTCCTGGGCTCAAGCAATCCTCCTGCCTAAGCCTCAGGAACAGCTGGGGTTACAGGCACCCACCACCATGCCCAGACAGGGGTTTCCCTAGTTGCCCAGGCTGGCCTCAAACTCCTGGCCTCAAGAGATCCTCCCACCTCAACTTCTTAAAGTGCTAGGATTACAGGTATGAACCACCAAGCCTGGCAGAAAGCATGATTTTTTAAATTTTTATTTATTTATTTATTTATTTTTGAGACAGAGTCTCACTCTGTTGCCCAAGTTGGAGTGCAGTTGTGCAATCTTGGCTCACTGCAACCTCCACCTCCAGAGTTCAAATGATTCTCCTGCTTCAGCCACCTGAGTAGCTGGGATCATAGGCATGCACCACCAGGACCCAGCTATTTTTTTTTGTATTTTTCGTAGGATGGGGTTTCGCCATGTTGGCCAGGCTGGTCTTGAACTCCTGGCTTCAAGAGATCCGCCCACCTTGGCCTCCCAAAGTGCTGGGATTACAGGCGCAAGCCACCACGCCCAGTCGGAAATCACGATTTTCTGTCTTAGTGTTTCTAGATGAAAGCATGGGAACCATCACCCCTTTCTACTCTTCACTAGTTTGCCAGCTAGGGATGAAAGCGCTTTGGAACTTGTAGGATATAAACCAGCTGTTTTATCATAAGAAAGTATTTCTCAGGCTGGACGTGGTGGCTCACACCTGTAATCCCAGCACTTTGGGAGGCCAAGGTGGGTGGATCCCTTGTGTCCAGAAGTTCAAGACTGTTTTGGAACAGGGTCTCATTCTGCTGCCCAGGGTGTAGTGCAGTGGCGTGATCTCGGCTCACCACAACCTCTACCTCCCGAGTTCAAGCCATTCTCCTGCCTCAGCCTCCCAAGTAGCTGGGATTACAGGTGTGTGCCGCTACCGCCCAGCTAATTTTTGTATTTTTAGTAGAGATGGGGTTCCACCATGTTGGCCAGGGTGGTCTGGAACTCCTGACTTCAAATAATCCACCCACCTTGATCTCCCAAAGTGCTGGGATTACAGGCGTGAGCCACCATGCCTGGCCAAAAGAAAATATTTCTCCAGATGTAATCCCAAACCCTCCTACCCTATCTCTAAACTTTAGTATATATATATAAAAAAAACCAACAGGCTGGGCGCGGATCACCTGAGGTCGTGAGTTCGAGACTAACCTGACCAACATGGAGAAATCCTGTCTCCACAAAAATTCAATATTAGCCAGGGGTGGTGGAGCATGCCTGTAATCCCAGCTACTTGGGAGACAGAGGCAGGAGAATCACTTGAACCCGGGAGCCAGAGGTTGCAGTGAACTGAGATCATGCCATTGCACTCCAGCCTAGGCAACCAGAAGCAAGAGCGAAGAAATTCTGTCTCAAAAAAAAAAAAAAAAGAAAAAAAAGAAAAACATGGCCGGGCGCGGTGGCTCAAGCCTGTAATCCTAGCACTTTGGGAGGCCGAGACAGAGGCCGGATCACAAAGGTGAGGAGACTCGAGACCATCCTGGCTAACCGCGGTGGAGCCCCGTCTCTACTAAAAAAGTGATACAAAACTAGCGGTGAGGTGGGCGCCTGTAGTCCCAGCCCGCCGGGAGCAGGCCAGGAGGAATGGTAAGCCGGAGAGTGAGGAGCTTGCAGTGAGGCAGAATCCGGCCACTGCACTCCAGCCTGGGTGACAGAGGCGAGACTCCGTCTCAAAAAAACATGTACTGATCTGCTGTGCAGGTAGGTGAACTAGTGTAATTGCAGAAACTATGTGAGCTGGAACTGGAAAGATTGGGGTCCCAGTTCTGACTCTGTCTTTTACTATGTAACTCCTATGACATGTTACTTAACCTTTCCAACTCTGGTTAGTACCTATATATGGATTGTTTGTGACAATAAGATGAGATAAGTCACCTACAGCAGTTGGATAAACCTTCTTTATTTATTTGTTTATTTATTTATTTATTTTGGGAGGCGAGGTCTGCGGCACATTGCCAGGCAGTGCAATGCGGCGATCTCAGCTCACTGCAAGCTCCGCCTCGGGTTCAGCCATTCTCCTGTCTCAGCCTCCGGTAGCTGGGACTACAGGTACAACACCACCGCGCCTGGCTAATTTTTGTATTTTTAGTGAGGGAGCCCGGGGTTTCACCATGTTAGCCAGGATGATTACCGATCTCCTGACCTCGTGATCCGCCTCGGCCTCCCAAAGTGCTACAGGATTACAGGCGTGAGCCACCGCACCCAGCCTTATTTTTATTTTTGAGATGGAGTCTCACTTGGCCACCCAGGCTGGAGTGCCGGTGAATTAGCGATCTCGGCTCACTGCAAGCTCTGCCTCCCAGGTTCACACCACTCTCCTGCCTCAGCCTCCCGAGTAGCTGGGACTACAGGCACCCGTCACCACACCCAGCTAATTTTTTGTATTTTTTTTTAGTAAAGACAGCATTTCACCGTGTTAGCCAGGATGGTCTTGATCTCCTGACCTCGTGATCCACCCGCCTCGGCCTCCCAAAGTGCTGGGATTACAGGCATGAGCCACCGCGCCCGGCCTGGACTAAACCTTCTTAAAACTCCTTAGGTACATCATAACTGATACGTGTTATATGGGCCAGTACTTTCGATATTAATTTACATAAGTTACTCATTTAGTCATAGAATATTTATGAAATATTTATGATTAATACATATCAATGACTGTTTTAAGTATTAGGAATACAGGTGAACAAAACAGATAAAAATCTGTAGGGAGAAGAGATAGTAAATATTTACTTATTTATTTACTTAGAGACAAAGTCTTGCTCTGTCACCCAGGCTGGAGTGCAGTGGTGCAATCTTGGCTCACTGCAACCTCCGCCTCCTCTCGTCCCTCAGCCTCCTGAGTAGGTAGGATTACAAGCGCGCACCACCAGGCCCATCTAATCTTTTTGTTTGTTTGTTTGAGACAGAGTCTTGCTCTGTTGCCCTGGGCTGGAGTGCAGTGGTGCAATCTCAGCTTACCGAAACCTCTGCCTCCCAGGTTCAAGCGATTCTCCTGCTTCAGCCTCCCAAGTCGCTGGGATTACAGGTGCACACCACCACACCCAGCAAATTTTTTTGTATTTTTAGTAGAGATGGGGTTTCACCATGTTGGCCAGACTGATCTTGAACTCCTGACCTCATGATCCGCCCCCCTCGGCCTCTCAAAGTGCTGGAATTACAGGTGTGAGCCACCGCACCCAGCAAATTTTTGTATTTTTAGTAGAGATGGGGTTTCACCATGTTGGCCAGGCTGGTCTTAAATTCCTGGCCTCAAGTGATTCACCCATCTTGGCCTCTCAAAGTGCTGAGATTACAGGTGTGAGCCACCACACCTGGCCGAGATAGTAAATAAATAAACAAGGAAAATACATAGTGTACTGTGGAGTAAAAGCAGCAGAGAGAATAGAGAATTGAAAGGAAAATAGGTAGATTACTGTGCTGGAGGTGGTGTTGTTGCTATTTTAAACAGGAGGGCCACGGAAGGCCTCTCTGATCAGGTGACATTTTTTAAAAATTTGTTTTATTTTATGTTTTTTTGTGAGACAGAGTCTCGCTCTGTCACCCAGGCTGGTGTGCAGTGTCGTGAACTTGGCTCACTGCAACCTTTGCCTCCCCGGTTCAAGTGATTCTCCTGCTTCAGCCTCCTGAGTAGGTGGGATTACAGGTGTCCACCACCATGCCTGGCTAATTTTTCTATTTTTTTAGTAGAGACAGGGTTTCACCATATTGGCCAGGCTGATCTTGAACTCCTGACCTCAAGTGATCGACCTGCCTCGGCCTCCTAAACTGCTGGGATTACAGGTATGAGCCACCAGGCCCAGCCAAGATCAGGTGACATTTGAACAGAGAACTGGAGGAGGTGATGGGGGAACCACGTGGATATCTTGGAGAAGAATTGTACAGGGAACAGTGTGCAAAGGCCCTGGTGGTAACCAATATAGATGGAGTAGGAGGGAGAGTAGCAGGGGATGAAGTCAGAGGAGTGGCAGAAGGTCAGAGGACAGAGGGTCTTGTAGACCATTATAAAGATTTCGGCTTTTACCCTTAGTGAGATGGGAAGTCATTGGAGGCTCTTGAGAAGATAATACGGAAGCTGTAGAGAGGTTAAATAGCTTTTCCAAGGTAAAACAGCTTGAGTGGCAGAAGGTAGGGAGTTAAGCGCCAAGGCTGAAGTTCTTAACCCTATGCTGCATTTGGGCATTGCTCTCCTGTGACTTCAAAGAAACTGGGACACTGGGAAGTTATGCGGCTTGCCTAAGGCCACACAGCTGGTAAGTGAGAGGGGCAGGATTGCGCCTTAGTCTGTCTGCAGCCCAACTCCAAGTTCTTTACACCACACCGCCTCCCTCAGGTGTCTGGACCATACTGGCTTCTCTTGCATGGAGGTCACTGAAGTGGGAGAGGAGGCAAACCGAGGAGACCGTCTCGGCTTCGGGCGGCGGTGCTGTTCCTTAGGAAGCTCCAGCCCTTGGCTCTACCGGACTGCGGGCATCTTTCCCGAGCAAGGCACGGAAGAAAAGAAAATTGGCCTTTATTTCGGGGTGGCCCAGCAGGCATCCAAGAGCCAGAGGAGCAGGTGTCACGGGAGAGCGGCGAGCAAGGCCAGGCCAGGAGGAGCAACCGCAGCCGCCCACGGTCGCCCCTTCCTGACCCCCCGCCCCGGTGTCCGGAGTTCCGCGCCCGGGTAGGGGAAGGAGGGCGGACGGGGCGGGGTTTTGGCGCCGCGCCCCCGTCACGTGACGAAGCCATCATGGCGGCGGCCAGAGGCCTGCCCGGCTCCCGGAAGCAGGCTGTGAGGGGCGGGAGCGCTGCTGGAACCCGAGCTGGAGCCGGAGCCACAGCGGGGAGGGTGGCCGGGCGGCCTGGAGCCCGACGTGTCCGGGGTGTCCCCGCAGACCGGGACAGCAGGTGAGACGGAGTCTGGGCGAGGTGCAAGCGGATGTGGCATCGCTGGGCAGGGGCTAGGGGGCGCAGTGGGGCGCCAGTGACCTGGAGGAGTGGGCATCTGAGATGCACACGCATGACCCTGAAGCAACTCGAGAGGCCTGCGCGGGTGGGAGGGATGCCCAGGACAGAGGATGAGACACTGAGGGCAAAAAGGGGCTCCCCAGCGAGGATGGGAAGTAATAGAAGGACGTGTGCGGGAGGTGCTGTGGGAAAGGGCAGTAGAATTTGGGGGACCGGGATTATTGGAAGGGACTCCCTCTTTACAGGCAAGGATGGGGTGAGTGCTCAGTCCTCTCCCCTGTCCTCTTACCCCTCCCTGCCCCACAGTGTCCTAGGAGACAGCTCTGGCGGGGCCACTCCTCCCACCCACCCAACTGGTCCCTCCGGTCTGAGATCTTGGGGAGTGGAGTTGACGGGGTTGGGTGGAGCTGCCTTCTGCTTAAGACAGTTGGCCCCTTGACCGTGCTGCCCGAAGGATGGATATGACTCTGACCCCCACCTCTCTTCCCAGGTCGTCGGGGGCCCACCATGCTGGTGACTGCCTACCTTGCTTTTGTAGGCCTCCTGGCCTCCTGCCTGGGGCTGGAACTGTCAAGATGCCGGGCTAAGCCCCCTGGAAGGGCCTGCAGCAATCCCTCCTTCCTTCGGTTTCAACTGGACTTCTATCAAGTCTACTTCCTGGCCCTGGCAGCTGACTGGCTCCAGGCCCCCTACCTCTATAAACTCTACCAGCATTACTACTTCCTGGAAGGTCAAATTGCCATCCTCTATGTCTGTGGCCTTGCCTCTACAGTCCTCTTTGGCCTGGTGGCCTCCTCCCTTGTGGATTGGCTGGGTCGCAAGAATTCTTGTGTGCTCTTCTCTCTCACTTACTCACTATGCTGCTTAACCAAACTCTCTCAAGACTACTTTGTGCTGCTAGTGGGCCGAGCACTTGGTGGGCTGTCTACAGCCCTGCTCTTCTCAGCCTTCGAGGCCTGGTACATCCATGAGCACGTGGAACGGCATGACTTCCCTGCCGAGTGGATCCCAGCTACCTTTGCTCGAGCTGCCTTCTGGAACCATGTGCTGGCTGTAGTGGCAGGTGTGACAGCTGAGGCTGTAGCAAGCTGGATAGGGCTGGGGCCTGTAGCGCCCTTTGTGGCTGCCATCCCTCTCCTGGCTCTGGCAGGGGCCTTGGCCCTTCGAAACTGGGGGGAGAACTATGACCGGCAGCGTGCCTTCTCAAGGACCTGTGCTGGAGGCCTGCGCTGCCTCCTTTCGGACCGCCGTGTGCTGCTGTTGGGCACCATACAAGCTCTATTTGAGAGTGTCATCTTCATCTTTGTCTTCCTCTGGACACCTGTGCTGGACCCACATGGCGCCCCTCTGGGCATTGTCTTCTCCAGCTTCATGGCAGCCAGCCTGCTTGGCTCTTCCCTGTACCGTATTGCCACCTCCAAGAGGTACCACCTTCAGCCCATGCACCTGCTCTCCCTTGCTGTGCTCATCGTCGTCTTCTCTCTCTTCATGTTGACTTTCTCTACCAGTCCAGGCCAGGAGAGTCCAGTGGAGTCCTTCATAGCCTTTCTACTTATTGAGTTGGCTTGTGGACTATACTTTCCCAGCATGAGCTTCCTACGGAGAAAGGTGATCCCTGAGACAGAGCAGGCTGGTGTACTCAACTGGTTCCGGGTACCTCTGCACTTACTGGCTTGCCTAGGGCTCCTTGTCCTCCATGACAGTGATCGAAAAACAGGTACTCGGAACATGTTCAGCATTTGCTCTGCTGTCATGGTGATGGCTCTGCTGGCGGTGGTGGGACTCTTCACCGTGGTAAGGCATGATGCTGAGCTGCGGGTACCCTCACCTACTGAGGAGCCCTATGCCCCTGAGCTGTAACCCCATGCCAGGACAGGATAGCTGGGACAGACTCTTGAATTCCAGCTATCCAGGATTGTACAGATCTCTCTGTGACTGACTTTGTGACTCTGTCCTGTGGTTTCTCCTGCCACTGCTTTGTGTTTGGGAGGACATGATGGGGGTGATGGACTGGAAAGAAGGTGCCAAAAGTTCCCTCTGTGTTACTCCCATTTAGAAAATAAACACTTTTAAATGATCATTGATTTGATTTACTCATCCTTACCTGTAGCCTTCTCAGTAGTTTCTGGCGAGTGGGCAGCTAGAGGTTTTTTGTTTTTTGTTTTTTCATTTTTTTATTTTTTGAGACGGAGTCTTGCTCTGTCGCCCAGGCTGGAGTGCAGTGGTGCAATCTTGGCTCACTGCAACCTCCGCCTCCCAGGTTCAAGTGATTTTCCTGCTTCAGCCTCCCAAGTAGCTGGGATTACATGTGCCTGCTACCATGCCCAGCTAATTTTTTTTTTTTTTTTTTAGTAGAGATGGGGTTTCACCGTGTTGACCAGGCTGATCTTGAACTCCTGACTTCAGGTGATCCACCCACCTCGGCATCCCAAAATGTTGGGATTACAGGCATGAACCACCACGCCAGGCCCAGCTAGAGGTTTTGAGGTGGGATTATCAGCAGAAGTTTTCTATTTCTAACCTCTCCAAGGCTGTCTCCAGTTCAGACTGAGAACTGTGGAACTGTTCTCAGCAGAGCTGTGTGGGAAGGGCCTGAGGCTCCTAGGTCCTCCACATGCCTCTGTTGCTGGACAGGCACTGCCCCCAGTTGTCAAGCAGAACCCTTGCTTACATCCAGGGTAAGATGATCTCTGTAGCACATGGGGTAGATGCCCAGTATGCCAGGCCACTGAGCAAAGATTCCAGGGGCTTGGGCTGCTGCTGTGACCACCTCTTCAGCAAAGCCAGGGCCCTTCCTACCAAAGTAAGCTTGCAGCTCAGCACAGGCCTGCTGCCTGCCTTTTGCCTCTGTGGCTATGAAAGCACCATTTGTCCAGCATTATCAGGGTCTACCAGATCCTTTATCCCTGCATGAAACTGAAGTGAAAGGCTGCCAAGGGGAGAGAGTGGTGCATTGCTGAGGGACTAGGATATCTTGTCTATACCTGACTCTCCCCCACCCAGCCTGAATGAGGGTGAGGGAGCCATCAGGGCAGGAAACAGTACTAGTGAGCCAGTTCTGTGGGTCCCTCCCTGCCTCACCTCTGATTGTATCTGCCTTTCCTCCTCCCACCAAAACCTGGGCTTCTCAGGGGAAGCACAGCCAGCTTTAAGAAGGGTAGGAAGGGAAGGAGGGTAGGCTCAAGGATGTGTCCTGGAATGTGCTTGGGATGGGCATGGGGGACACCTATCCCTTCTGGAAAGGGGTTGATGACCTTTCCTTGGGTCCCAGACTACTTCTCAGACAGAAAGATGCAGGATGTTCCAAGAACTGCAGGTCCCAACCTGTGTGGAAAGATAGCATCAGCAGGTGCTGGTGGAATGCAGGGTGGAAGGGCTTCTGCAGAGTGAGGCCAAGGGGAGGAATGGGTGGTGGTCTCAGTTCCCTTCTCAGACCAGAAAAAAACATGTTGCCCCACCCAAGCTTCGGGGAATAGAGGTTGAGATTAAGTAAGAAAAAATGTATCAGCCAGGTGTGGTGACTTACACCTGTAATCCCAGCACTTTGGGAGACCAAGGCAGGCAGGAGTTTGAGCCCAGGAGTTTGAGACCAGCCTGGGCAACGTGGCAAAACCCCATCTCTACAAAAAATAGACAAATTAGTTGTGCATAGTGGCATGTGCCCATAGTCTGAGCTACTTGGGAGGCTGAGGTGGGAGGATAAATTGAACCTGGGAGATCGAGGCTGCAGTGAGTGATGATTGAGCCATGCCACTGCACTCCAGCCTGGGCAACAGAGTGAGACTCTGTCTCAACAAACAAAAAAAAGAAAAGGTATCTTTTCTACTACACCCCTACTCCTGCCACTCATCATCTCAAGACTAAAGACAGAGTCTTGCAATAACTCCACTTCCTCTTTCTGCCCTGTTAGGCTAGACCTGGATATACTTTATAGTTAGTTATTTGTAGACATTGCGTCTCTTTCTATCATGAGGAAACAGTCTTACTACCTTTATCTCCTGCATATATACACACAAGTGGATGCTTTCCTCATGGCTGTGCTCAGTACATATCCGGAGAGGAGACAGGCTAGCTCACACCTGGCTTTTCAGGAGACACTTGATAATTTGTTGTTTTGGATGACAATAATTATCATTATTATTGTTTTTTGTTTTATTTTGTTTTTGAGACAGGGTCTTGCTCTGTCGCCTAGGCCAGAGTGTAATGGCAGGATCACGGCTTACTACAGCCTCGACCTCTTGGGCTCAAGCGATCTTCCCACCTTAGCCTCCCGAGTAGTAGGGACTACAGGCAGCACCACCACACCTAGCTAATTTTTAAAATTTTTGTGTAGAGACAAAGGTCTCACTATGTTGCCCAGGCTCATCTGAAACTTCTGGGTTCAAGCCATCCTCCCTTCTCAGGCTCCCAAAGTGCTAGGATTACAGGTGTGAGCCACCACACCTGGCCTGACGGTAATTATTTAGGGGCCCTCACCTTCCTAAGTGATACGGAAACAGAGAGCTAGGGGAGATTAATGAGATTCCTTTAGCTTTGTCCCTGCTGAGCTTGCTTCAAAGGGGCTGGTGGCAAATAGAGTGGAGAGGGTTCTTTCCTGTCAGACTCACAGCGTGTTAAGAGCTGGAAGGCATCTTAGAGATTATCCATTTGGCCTTAAACATTTTTTATTGAGCACCTACTATGCCATGTGTTTTACTGCTAGATACCGGTGAGATATATATATATATATTTTTTTTTTTTTTTTGAGATGGAGTCTCGCTCTGTTGCCAGGCTGGAGTGCAGTGGCATGATCTTGGCTCCCATGTTCAAGTGATTCTCCTGCCTCAGCCTCCCGAGTAGCTGGGACTACAGGCGTGCCCCACCACACCCAGCTAATTTTTGTATTTTTAGTAGAGACCAGATTTCACCATGTTGGCCAGAATGGTCTCAATCTCTTGACTTTGTGATCCGCCCACCTCAGCCTCCCAAGGTGCTGGGATTACAGGGATTACACTCGTGAGCCACCGCGCCTGGACTTATTTATTTATTTACCCAAGAGGAAAATCCACTTAAAGAAAGCAAATAACTTGCCTAAGGGCATGTAGTAAGTGAGTGATGAAACTAAGACTAAACCTTGCCTCAGGTTGCCAACCCAGTGCCCCCTCTATGACACATGCTGCCTCTGTCCCATGGGCCTTCACTTACCTGTCTTTTAGCCTCCATCCCTGCTTCCCCATCTGAAGCTCTGTCCCTGGAGAACAGCAAGAGAGTAGGAGCATTTGGCTATCTGATCCACTTAGGGGTATCTGTCCAGATTATTCAAATGAGGGATTGGTTCACCAGGTGCATATTCCCTGCAAAATGCTGCTCATGATGCTCCACTAAGAGGCCCCATAAGGGAAGTGATTAAAAATGTGGATCTGAGGCTGGGTGTGGCAGCTCATGCCTGTAATCCCAGCACTTTGGGAGGCCGAGGTGGGCGGATCACGAGGTCAGGAGATCGAGACCATCCTGGCTAACATGGTGAAACCCCATCTCTACTAAAAATACAAAAAAAATTAGCCGAGCGAGGTGGCGGGAGCCTGTAGTCCCAGCTACTCGGTAGGCTGAGGCAGGAGAATTGCGTGAACCCGGGAGGCAGAGCTTGCAGTGAGCTGAGATGCGCCACTGCACTCCAGCCTGGGCAACAGAGTGAGACTCCGTCTCAAAAAAAAAAAAAAAAAAAAATTTGGATCTGAGGGCCGGGTGCGGTAGCTCATGCCTGTAATCCCAGCACTTTGGGAGGCCGAGGCAGGTGGATCACAACGTCAGGAGATCAAGACCATCCTGGCTAAGATGGTGAAACCCTGTCTCTATTAAAAATACAAAAAATTAGCCGGGTGTGGTGGCAGGCGCCTGTAGTCCCAGCTACTTGGGAGGCTGAGGCAGAAGAATGGCATGAACCCAGGAGGCGGAGCCCAGACTTGGCAACAGTGGGAGACTCCGTCTGAAAAAACAGAAAACAATGTGGATCTGGCCCGGCACAGTGGCTCACTCCTGTAATCCCAGCACTTTGGGAGGCCAAGGCAGGTGGATCACCAGAGGTCAGGAGTCGATACCAGCCTGGCCAACATGGTGAAACCCCATCTCTATGATAATACAAAAATTAGCCAGGCATAGTGGTGGGCGCCTGTAATCCCAGCTACTCAGGAGGCTGAGGCAGGAGAATCACTTGAACCTGGGAGGCAGAGGTTGCAGTGAGCTGAAATCATGCCATCATGACATTGCACTCCAGCCTGGGCAACAAGCAACAAGAGTGAAACTCCATCTCAAAAAAAAAAAAGAGCCCAACTGCCTGATTTGAATCTGGCTCAACAACTCTGTGCCTCAGTTTCCTCATCTGTGAAATGGGGAGGATAGCATAGTTTCAACCCCTAAGGGTTCCTGTGAGGATTAAATGCATCATTGTACTTAAGTGCTTAGAACAGTATTTGGCCCACAGTATAAGCACTACATAAGTGTTTGCTTTTATATTTTATTTCTTAACTTCTCCAATCCAGTTGAGCCTATCTGGATTTGAGTGTGGGAATGAGTGGACAGGACTGTAATGGGGTGCAGAACTTTCCAATGCATCTCAGTGATTGGGGGATTCCCAGCAGCGTTTATCCTCAGTACTGGTCCAGATGGAATTATCGAGCTATTTGAAAAGGCTTCTACTCTGGGGTATGTGAGCATCTGAGCTGGGTGTCAGTGTGTTCCACTTGAACCCATTTCCTCTTCCTCTAGTGGGAAGGTCAGCTTGGGGTTAGACTGGATACAACCACCATCTTTCACTAAGAGGCTCCTGATTTTCTGAATTTCCATCCAGCTGGAAACATGATTATTTGATCTGGAGCTTTTAAGCGATCCTGAGGAGAGAAGAGAAACATCCCAAGGACCCAGGAGCCAATGGATGAGGAGGCAGGAGGACTGGGGCAGGAAGACAGTACAGGATTCTAAGGCCTGGAGGATGACCTCTTCCTGGAAATTCAGTCCCTGCCCTGGGAGGGGAGGGGCTGTTCCCAGCTAATGGTCAGCTGAGTCTAGGTACTCTCCTCATTGCTATTCCCCTAACCCCGATCCTGTGGTTTTCCCTGTCCTTTTTATTATTTTCTGCCTCCCCATAGAACCACAGATTGGAAATGTAACACAAACGAATGTCATGCTTGGAATCAGATCTGAAGTTATAAAAATACCTCACATTTACTTTAACTGTTTTTTCCATAAAGTTATAGGGTCTCATTGTAAAATGGTCAAATGCAAAAACAGAAATGCATATTTAATACACATATGTGAATATCAGTATGTGCTAATTATGTTATAGTAGTATATTAAAATACATATATTTGTATTGCTATATAAATATACAGTTAACATTTGAACAACAGCAAGCCACTGACCCATGGCGCAGTTCAAAACCTGCGTATGGCCCTTCCTTCCTTCCTTCCTTCCTTCCTTCCTTCTTTCCTTCCTTCCTTTCTTTCCTTTTGTTTTTTTGAGACAGGGCCTTCCTCTTTCACCCAGGCTGGAGTGCAGTGGCACGATTTTGACTCACTGCAGCCTTAGCCTCCTGGATTCAAGCAATTCTCCTACGTGTGCCTCCCCAGTAGCTGGGACTGCAAGGTGTGTGCCGCCATGCCTGACTAATTTTTGCATTTTTAGTAGAGACGGGGTTTCATCATGCTGGCCAGGCTGTCTCAAACTCCTGACCTCAAGTGATCCATCCACCTTGGCCTCCCAAAGTGCTGCAGTTACAGGAGTGAGCCACCATGCCCGGCTTTTTCTTGAGACTGAATCTTGCTGTGTCACCCAGGCTGGTCTCCAACTCCTGAGCTCAAGCGATCCTCCCACCTCCACCTCAGCCTCCAGACTAGCTGGGACTACTCGAACTACTCGAACACCACCATGCTTGGCTTTTTTTAAAAATTCCTTTGCCTCTCTAAGCCAGCTCTGAAAAATAAATTCATTCTTTTTTCTTTTTCTTCTTTTTTTGAGACGGAGTCTCGCTTCCAGAAGCCTGGCTGAGTGCAGTGGCCGATCCAGCCTACTGTAAGCCCTCACTCCCAGGTTTACTTTTCTATTCTCCTGTCGCCTCAGCTCTCCCGAGTAGCTGGGACTACAGGCACCTCAGCCACCTCGCCTCGCTAGTTTTTTGTATTTTTAGTAGAGGACGTGGATTTCACGGTGTTCAAGCAGGATGGTCTTCATCTCCTGACCTCGTGATCCAGCCTGGCCCTCGGCCTCCCAAAGTGCTGGGATTACAGGCTTGAGCCACCGCGCCCGGCCATTCTTTTTCTTTTTCTTTTTAAGACAAGGTCTTATGTCGCCCAAGCTAGAGTGCAGTGGCATGATAACAGTTCACTGCAGCCTCGACCTCCTGGGCTCAAGCAGTCCTCCCACCTCTGAGTAGTTGGGACTACAGGTGCACACCACCACACTCAGCTAATTTTGTTTAACTTTTGTAGAGAAGACGGTCTCACTATGTGGCCCAGGTTAGTCTCAAACCCTTGAGCTCAAGCAGTCCTCCCACCTCAGCCTCCCGAAGTGTTGGGATTACAGGTGTGAGCCACTGTGACTGGCCTGAAGATAATTCTTTAAAGTTACTTTAATTTTTACTTTTTTTTTTTTTTTTTTTTTGAGAGGGAGTCTCGCTCTGTCACCCAGGCTGCAGTGCAGTGGCACGATCTCGGCTCACTGCAATCTCCGCCTCCCGGGTTCATGCCATTCTCCTGCCTCAGCCTCCTGAGTAGAGTGGCTGGGACTACATGCGCCCGCCACCACGCCCGGCCAATTTTTTATATTTTTAGTAGAGACGGGCTTTCATTGTGTTAGCCAGGATGGTCTCGATCTCCTGACCTCGTGATTCGCCCGCCTCAGCCTCCCAAAGTGCTGGGATTACAGGCTAATTTTTACATTTAAAAAAAATTTTTATTTATTTATTTTTTGAGACAGAGTCTCACCCTGTCACCCTGGCTGGAGTGCAATGGCATGATCTCAGCTCACTGTAACCTTCGCCTCCTGGGTTCAGCAATTCTTCTGTCTCATCCTCCTGAGTAGTTGGGACTACAGGTACATGCCACCATGCCCAGCAAAATTTTTGTATTTTTAGTAGAGATGGGGTTTCACCATGTTGGTCAGGCTGGTCTTGAGCTCCTGACCTCAGGTGATCTACCTGCCTTGGCCTCTCAAAGTGCTGGGATTACAGGTATGAGCCACCACGCCCGGCCACTTTAATTTTTTTAGACATGGAATCTCATTTTGTTGCCCAGACTGGAGTGCAGTGGCAAGATCATAGCTCATGGGAGTCTTAAACTCCTGGGCTCAAGCAATCCTCCCACCTCAGCCTCTTGAGTAGCTATGACTACAGGCATTGGAGCAACCATGCCTGGCTAATTTTTCAATTTTTTATAGAGATGGAGTCTTGCTATGATGCCTAGGTTGGTCTCAAACTCCTGGCCTCAAGTGATCCTCCTGCCTCTGCCTCCCAAGTAGCGGGGATTATAGATATGAGCTGCCATGCCCAGTGATTGTGTATAACTTTTTTTTTTTCTGAGACAGAGTCTGTCTCTGTTGCCCAGGCTGAAGTGCAACGGTGGTGATCCTGACTCACTGCAGCCTCTGCCTCCCAGGTTCAAGCAATTCTCCTGCCTCAGCCTCCCGAGTAGCTGGGATTACAGGTGTGCACCACCATGCCCAGCTAATTTTTGTATTTTTAGTAGAGATGGGGTTTTGGCAAGTTGGCCAAGTAATCTACCTGCCTCAGTCTCCCAAAGAGCTGGGATTACAGGCGTGAGCCACCATGTCTGACCTTTTTTTTTTGAGAGGGAATTTCGCTCTGTCATCCAGGCTGTAGCGCAGTGGCACAATCTTGGCTCACCACAACCTCTGCCTCCTGGGTTCAAGTGATTCTCCTGCCTCAGCCTACCGAGTAGCTGGGATTATAGGCATGCGCCACCACACCTGGCTATTTTTGTATTTTCAGTTGAGACAGGGTTTCAGCATGTTGGCCAGGCTAGTCATGAACTCCTGACATCAGGTGATCTGCCCACCTTGGCCTCCAAAGTGCTGGGATTACAGGCATGAGCCACCATGCGCCTGACCACGTATAACTTTTGACTCCGCAAAAACCTAGCTACTAATAGCCTACTGTTGACCTGAAGCCTTACCAATGAATAATATAAACAGCCAATTAATACATATTCCATAATATGTATGATATTCTATATCCTTACAATAAAGTAAACTAGAGAAAAGAACATATATACACATATATATATATTTTTTCAAGATGGAGTCTTGCTCTGTCACCCAGGCTGGAGTGTGGTATCATGATCTCAGCTCACTGTAACCTCCAACTCCCAGGTTCAAGCAATTCTCCTGCCTCAGCCTCCCAAGTAGCTGGGATTACAGGCACCCACCACCACACCCGGCTAATTTTTGTATTTTTAGTAGAGATGGGTTTGACCATGTTGGCTAGGCTGGTCTCGAACTCCTGACCTCGTGATCCATCCACCTCAGCCTCCCAAAGTGCTGGGATTACAGGCGTGAGCCACTATGCCTGGTCAAGAACATGTTATTAAGAAAATCATGGCCAGGTGCGGTGGCTCACGCCTGTAATCCCAGCACTTTGGGAGGCCAAGGCAGGCGGATCACAAGGTCAGGAGATCGAGATCATCCTAGCTAACACGGTGAAACCCCGTCTCTACTAAAAATACAAAAAAATTAGCGGGGCGTGGTGGCAGGCGCCTGTAGTCCCAGCTACTCAGGAGGCTGAGGCACGAGAATGGTGTGAACCTGGGAGGCGGAGCTTGCAGTGAGCCAAGATCCCGCCACTGCACTCCAGCCTGGGCGACAGAGTGAGATTCCATCTCAAAAAAAAAAAAAGAAAAGAAAATCATATGCCAGGTAAGGTGGCTCACGCCTGTAATCCCAGCTCTTTGGGAGGCCAAGGTGAGTGGATCACTCAAGGCCAGGAGTTCGCGACTGGCCAACATGACAAAACTGCGTCTCTACAAAAAATACCAAAAAAATTAGCTGGGCATGGTGGCTGATGCCTGTAATCCCAACTACTTGGGAGGCTGAGGCAGCCGAATTGCTTGATCCCAGGAGGCAAAGTTATAGTGTGCCACTGCCCTCAAGCCTGGAAAAAAGAGTGAGACTCTGTCTCAAAAAAGAAAAAGAAAATCATAAGGACTCTTATCATAAGGAAAATATATTTATTACTCATTAAGTGGAAGCAGATCATCATCTTCATTGTCTTCATATTGAGTAGAATGAGTAGGAGGAAGAGGAAGGGTTGGTCTTAATATCTCAGCAGTGGCAGAAGTGGAAGAAAATCCTCACATAAGTTCACCTGTGCAGTTCAAGCCCATATTGTTCGAGAGTCAACTGTACTATAAATATACATATATGCATGTAGAAATATAAAAGCTAAAAAATGACAGGCTCCCTTAATCCTGCTCATCAGGCCGGGCGCGGTGGCTCAAGCCTGTAATCCCAGCACTTTGGGAGGCCTAGACAGGCGGATCACGAGGTCAGGAGATCAAGACCATCCTGGCTAACCCAGTGAAACTCCGTCTCTACTAAATACAAAAAACTAGCTGGGCGAGGTGGCGGGCGCCTGTAGCCCCAGCTACTCGGGAGGCTGAGGCAGGAGAATGGCGTAAACCCGGGAGGCGAGCTTGCAGTGAGCTGAGATCCGGCCACTGCACTCCAGCCTGGGCGACAGAGCCAGACTCCGTCTCAAAAAATAAAAATAAAAAAAATAAAAAATCCTGCTCATCAGAGATTACTACTGTTAAATGTTTTGGGTCTAGACCAGCAGCAGATTTAATATCAAATCTTTTTTTTAGACAGTCTCACTCTGCTCACTCTGTCACTCAGGCTGGAGTGTAGTGGTGTGTTCTTAGCTCACTGCACCCTCTGCCTCGCGGATTGAAGCAATTCTTGCGCCTCGGCCTCCCAAGTAGCTGGGATTACAGGCATAAGCCACCACACCCAGTTCATTTTTGTATTTTTAGTAGAGACAGGGTTTTGCCATGATGAGCAGGCTGGTCTTGAACTCCTGTCTTCCAAGTGATCCCCCTGCCTTGGCCTCCCAAAGTCCTGAGATTACAGGCGCGAGCCACTACGCCTGGCCAGTCTTTTTTCTTTTCTTTCTTTTTTTTTTTTTTTTAACAAAAATTGGATCATACCATTCATACTTTTCTGCAACTTGTTTTCTATATATCTTTTTTTCTTTCCTTAAAAGTCCACAGGAAGACTGTAACAGTCATTCATGCATCTCTGACATCTTTATATGATAATATGCTTGATATAGGACATGCTTTTTTATTTTATTATTATTATTTTATTATACTTTAAGTTCTGGGATACATGTGCAGAATGTGCAGGTTACATAGGTATATACATAACACGGTGGTTTGCTGCACCCATCAACCCGTCATCTGCATTAGGTATTTCTCCTAATGCTATCCCTCCCCTAGCCCCCCACCCCTCAACAGGACCCCGTGTGTGATGCTCTCCTCCCTGTGTCCGTGTGTTCATTGTTCAACTCCCACTATGAGTGAGAACATGCAGTGTTTGGTTTTCTGTTCTTGTGATAGTTTGCTGAGAATGATCATTTCCGGTTTCATTAATGTCCCTACAAAGGACTCACCCTTTTTTATGGCTGCATGGTAGTCCATGGTGTATATGTGCTATTATCATTAGTCTATATATATATATTTTTTGAGATGGCGTCTTGCTCTGTTGCCCAGGCTGGAGTGCAGTGGCGCAATCTTGGCTCACTGCAAGTTCCGCCTCCCGGGTTCACGCCATTCTCCTGCCTCAGCCTCCCGAGTAGCTGGGACTACAGCTACCCACCACCATGCCCGGCTAATTTTTTGTATTTTCAGTAGAGATGGGGTTTCACCATGTTAGCCAGGATGGTCTCAATCTCCTGACCTCATGATCCATCCACCCACCTTGGCCTCCTAAAGTGCTGGGATTACAGGTGTGAGCCACTGTGCCCAGCCAATTTTTTTTTTTTTTTTGAGATGGAGTCTCGCTCTTGTCACACAGGCTAGAGTGCAATGGTGCAATCTCAGCTCACTGCAACCTCCACCTCTGGGTTCAAGCTATTCTCCTGCCTCAACCTCCCAAGTAGCTGGGATTACGGGCGCCCACCACCATGCCTGGCTAATTTTTGTATTTTTAGTAGAGACGGGGTTTCACCATGTTGACCAGGTTGGTCTCAAACTTCTGACCTCAGGTGATGTGCCCACCTCGACCTTCCAAAGTGCTGGGATTACAGGCGTGAGCCACCGCGCCCAGCCTCATGCTTTATTTTTTTTTGTGCCGGGCTCTTGCTATGTTGGCCAGCCTGGAGTGCAGTGGCTATTCTCAAGTGAGATCATAGCTCACCATATCCTTGAAGTCCTGGGCTAAAGCAATCCTCCTGCCTCAGCCTCCTCCCAGCCTCAGCCTCCTGAGTAGCTGGGATGTTAGGCATGCACCATCACACCCGGCCATTATTTATTTATTTATTTTTTGGGGTAGAGACAGAGTCTCACTATGTTGCCCAGGCTGGTCTCAAACTCTGGGCTCAAGGGATCTCTCACCTCGGCCTCCCAAAGTGTTGGGATTATAGGTGTAAGCCACTGCTCCTGGCCAAAACATGTTTTGTTTTGTTTTTTTAGACGGAGTCTCGCTCTATCGCCCAGGCTGGAGTGCAGTGGTGCAATCTCGGTTCACTGCAACCTCTGCCTCTCGGGTTCACGCCATTCTCCTGCCTCAGCCTCCCGAGTAGCTGGGACTACAGGTGCCCACCACTGCGCCCGGCTAATTTTTTGTATTTTTAGTAGAGACGGGGTTTCACCGTGTTAGTTAGGAGATGGTCTCCATCTCCTGACCTCATGATCCACCTGCCTCGGCCTCTCGAAGTGCTAGGATTAAAGACGTTAGCCACTGCGCCTGGCCCAAAACATGTTTTTTAATGACTGCCATGCATCGTTAGGGTCTTCAAGGCTATCTGAGGCCTTCTCCTATTTGAGGCTAACAGAACTCCTGGAGGTAGTGAGGCTTGATGTTACTGTTCCCATTTCACTGAGAAGGAACAAATTAGAACTGGCACTAGAACCTGGCTCTTCTGTCCTGTCTCATTTTCAAAGCTCTTTCAACCATCCTGTGCTGCCTCTATAAGTTTGTGATTCACATGAGGAAATAATGTGACTCAAGTTCATATTAGTCAGCCTTTATTGATCTGTTGATACTTAAAGTATTTCTTGTAAGAAGTAGAAAAGAAATAAAAAAGAAAACAGAAGAAGAAAAAAGAAAAAAGCAAAACAAAAAACAACCAAAAATAAATAAATAAATAAATAAAGAAAGAAAGAAAGAAAAAAGAATAAGCTCTCTGCCCTTGAAGAGTTTAGAATTAAGTAGGTATAATAGGCTGGGCATAGCCAGGCATGGTGGCTCATGCCTGTAATCCCAGCACTTTGGGAGGCTGAGGCAGGTGGATCACTTGAGGTCAGGAGTTCAAGACCAGCCTGGCCAACATGGTGAAACCCCATCCCTACTAAAAATACAAAACATTAGCTGGGCGTGGTGGTGGGCCCCTGTAATCCCAGCTACTTGGGAGGCTGAGGCAGGAGAATCACTTGAACCCAGGAGGGAGAGGTTGCAGTGAGCTGAGATCACGCCATTGTACTCTAGCCTGGGTGACAACAGCGAAACTCCGTCTCAAAAAAAAAAAACATGCTGGGTATAGTGGCTCATGCCTGTAATTGTAGCACATTGGGAGGCTAAGGCCACGGAGGATCACTTGAGCTCAGGAGTTCGAGACCAACCTGGGCATCATAGTGAGACCTCGTTTCTATCTTAAAAAAAAAAAAAAATTGTAGGTATAATAAAATACATTGGGAAAAAGTCCTAGAATGCTTGCTAAACAACAGGTAAATGAACACTGATAGCTAAGGTGTAAGTAAGAGGAATTGAGTACTGTGACGAATAATTGTTTTTTGTTTGTTTGTTTGTTTGTTTTTTGTTTTTGAGACAGAGTCTTGCTCTGTCAACCAGGCTGCAGTGCAGTGGCAGGATCTCAGCTCACTGTAACCTTCGCTTCCCAGGTTCAAGAGATCCTCTCAAGTAGCTGGGACTACAGGCCCCCAACACTACACTGGCTAATTTTTGTATTTTCAGTAGAGACGGGGTTTCGCCATGTTGGCCAGGCGGGTCTCGAACTCCTGACCTGACGTGATCCACCCGCCTCGGTCTCCCAAAGTGTTGGGATTACAGGCGTGAGCCACCGCGCCCGGCCTTCTTTTCTTTCTTTTTACAAAAATAATCTTCCCTGCTAGATTCTCAACTCATAAAAGAGCTCTATGATGATGCAGAAAGATGAATTATCCAGTAGAGTTCATCAGCGACAAGCTGATAACCACTTTTGAGCTTAATCCTTTGGTAGAGGAAGGAAAGAGACAGCTGAATCTGTGTTTGGGGAAGTGGTTAGTACTTACGAAACATAAGCCATTAAAGACTGTGAAATATCCCAGGAAATGAATTTCCAGAGTTCTTCCTGCCACTCACAACTCCCACCCCACCCCACTACCCTCTCTCCCCAGTCAAAGAGCACCAGATCTTGTCTTTCTCATACAACCGATAGAAGGAGTAAGGCTGGAAGGCAGAGAGAGAGCTGGAGGTCGCTACGGGTACTAATTTTAGTTCCCCTAGAAAACCATCTTTAAAATAATTTCGTAGGAAGTTGGGCGTGGCGGTGCACGCCCGTAGACTCAGCACTTTGGCAGGCCAAGGCGGGAGGATCACTTAAGCCCAGGAGTTCGAGGCTGCAGTGAGCTGTGATCGCGCCACTGCGCTCCAGCCTGTGTGTCAGAGCAAGACCCTGTCAAAAAAAAAAAAAGCATAGAAAAAAGCATAGAAGTCTAAGCCCTTTTCTTCTAGTAACCCAAACCGCGTGAGTTCCCAACTAAGTTCTTTTTGTTATTTCTCTTCTCTTGAAACTTAAACTCTTGCCTGAGCTCTGAAGATAAAGGAGGAAAAGGGGTGGCATTACCGATAGCGACTAAGCGACGGGTAGCTGAGAAACTGAGCTCTGACTGGAAAAAACGGAGAAACCCGCACTCCCAAGCAGCCTTTACGCACAAAGCACCAAGACCCCCCGGGGCGCCGCGGGAGCGCGCAGCGCGGCGGGTAAACTACAACTCCCAGCGTGCCGCGCGCCCGGCGTTACGCCGCGCCCGCTGATTGGCAGTCGCGGATATTTGAAAGGAGGGGCTGGCGCGGAAAACGAAGGTTACATTTTGGATCCTCGCGGAGTACTGGTCAGGCGGGTAAGTCCTGTACTTAGGAAAGAGGGCGACCTCTGGAGCGGTAAGGCCGGAAGGGACTCGTGAGCGTGGGTACGTGCCGAAGTGAAGGGGATCCCCAGCGCTGACGCGAGGAGAGGCGGGGGTGGCTCCTGGAGGGAGTGTCGGGAGGCCTTGGGACGGCCCCGGGGCGCTGAAGGGCTGGGCCGCGGCCTCTGGCGTAGCGCGGCGAGTGGTGTGGTAGTGCGGTCGGGGATCTGCCCGGAGGAAGGAAGAGCGGAATCGTCCGTTTATAACGGGAGCACGGCGTCCTGGCGTGGGTTTTCTCCCCGATGAAATTTCTGGTGTGATTCTTTGCCTCCTTCCACGACCTTCAGCCCTCTTCCCTTCCTCCAGTTAGCTTCATTAACGATCTTCTCTAATTGGTCTCTTTTTCCCTAGCTCTCCGGTGTCATGAGGAACTTCAAAGGAGTCAACTTTGGGACTCTGCTAAGCAGCCAGAAGGAGGCTGAAGAGTTGCTGCCTGACTTGAAGGTGGGGGTGCTGCCTGGCCCGGGGTACACCTGGCTTTCCAAACTGAGCTGTTTTGTGTTTGCCTTTTGAAGAGATGAATAAGTTGGGGACCCTCTCTGAGCAACCCTATTTCTTTCTCTACCTCTTTCCTGCCTTTGCTAGCCCCATTCATATCTTTCTCTTCTTCTAGGAGTTCCTGTCCAACCCTCCAGCTGGTTTTCCCAGCAGCCGATCTGATGCTGAGAGGAGACAAGCTTGTGATGCCATCCTGAGGGCTTGCAACCAGCAGCTGACTGCTAAGCTAGCTTGCCCTAGGCATCTGGGGAGCCTGCTGGAGCTGGCAGAGCTGGCCTGTGATGGCTACTTGGTGTCTACCCCCCAGCGTCCTCCCCTCTACCTGGAACGAATTCTCTTCGTCTTATTGCGGAATGCTGCTGCACAAGGAAGCCCAGAGGCCACACTCCGCCTTGCTCAGCCCCTCCATGCCTGCTTGGTGCAGTGCTGTCGCCAGGCTGCTCCCCAGGACTATGAGGCCGTGGCTCGGGGCAGCTTTTCTCTGCTTTGGAAGGGGGCAGAAGCCCTGTTGGAACGGCGAGCTGCATTCACGGCTCGGCTGAAGGCCTTGAGCTTCCTAGTACTTTTGGAGGATGAAAGTACCCCTTGTGAGGTTCCTCACTTTGCCTCTCCAACAGCCTGTCGAGTGGTAGCTGCGCATCAGCTATTCGATGCCAGTGGCATTGGTCTAAATGAAGCAGATGCTGATTTCCTAGATGACCTGCTCTCCAGGCACGTGATCAGAGCCTTGGTGGGTGAGAGAGGGAGCTCTTCTGGGCTGCTTTCTCCCCAGAGGGCCCTCTGCCTCTTGGAGCTCACCTTGGAACACTGCCGTCGCTTATGCTGGAGCTGCCACCATGACAAAGCCATCAGCGCAGTGGCAAAGGCTCATAGTTACCTAAGGAACACCAATCTAGCCCCTAGCCTTCAGCTCTGTCAGCTGGGGGTTAAGCTGCTGCAGGCTGGGGGGGAAGGACCTCAGGCAGTGGCCAAGCTTCTGATCAAGGCATCAGCTGTCCTGAGCAAGAGTATGGAGGCACCATCACCCCCACTTCGGGCATTGTATGAGAGCTGCCAGTTCTTCCTTTCAGGCCTGGAACGAGGCACCAAGAGGCGCTATAGACTTGATGCCATTCTGAGCCTCTTTGCTTTTCTTGGAGGGTACTGCTCTCTTCTGCAGCAGCTGCGGGATGATGGTGTGAGTTAAGGACCTGGAGGTAGGGTGGGGACATGGTCTGTGGACTCACTACCAGCCTAGGGTATTTGGCAAGATCTGGAAGTCCTGGCTCCCTCCTTGTTAAGCTGCTCTCTGGACTGTGCCTAGTGAGCTAGGAAGCAGCCTAGTGTATCCTCAGAGGGCAGTGGCCCTTCTGGATATCCTTCCTCGTGCTCCCTGGGCTCTGTCAGCTCTCCAGGACACTGGGTCAGTCTTCAGCTTGGAGCCCTCTTTATCTCTGCTCCTCATACCAACCTTCTGCTTCGTTCCTCAGGTGTGTGGGGGCTCCTCCAAGCAACAGCAGTCTTTTCTTCAGATGTACTTTCAGGGACTTCACCTCTACACTGTGGTGGTTTATGACTTTGCCCAAGGCTGTCAGGTACTGTCTGGGAATCAAGGAACCTGGACTAGGCTCATAGGGTTTGGGGTTGCTCCACTGCCCTCAAACAGCTTTGGGGTTGCTTGGCTTTGGGTGTGGAGTGGAGTGGAGGTCATCTTGGACCCAGCATGACTCCTCACCCTCAAACCCTTCTTGTCCCTTCAGATAGTTGATTTGACTGACCTGGCCCAACTAGTGGAGAGTTGCAAATCTACCGTTGTCTGGATGCTGGAGGCCTTAGAGGGCCTGTCGGGCCAAGAGCTGATGGACTACATGGGGATGACCGGTTAGTGCCCTGGGTCCCAGGCACAGAGTGTGGGAGGGTCATCACCCATCAGGCAGGTGAATAGTACTTGCTGCATGGTTCTGACCACTGTGAGGGTTCCTCATGGTTCAAGGAGGCAGTGAAAGAAATGTTTATAAGTACCAGCTACTCTATGTTTAACACCAGTAGAGGAGTGATGAGGCTAACTTATAGCAGCAGACACTATTTCCTTGACTGGAATCTAACTTGGCATTAACAGTTGTACCTAATATGCAACCTTATGACCTTTCAATATATTTTTTATTTCTATTTTTTTAATGTTTTCTTTCTTTCTTCCCTTCCTTCCTTCCTTCCTTTCTTTATTTCTTTTCTTCCTTTCTCTTTCTCTCTTTCTTTCTTGAGTCTAGTTCTGTCACCAGACTGGAGCACAGTGGTGCGATCTCGGCTCACTGCAACCTCCACCTCCTGAGTTCAAGCGATTCTCCTGCCTTAGCCTCCTGAGTAGCTGGGATTACAGGCACGTGCCACCACACCCAGCTAATTTTTGTATTTTTAGTAGAGATGGGGTTTCACTGTGTTGGCCAGGATGGTCTCAGTCTCCTGACCTTGTGATCCACTCACTTCGGCCTCCCAAAGTGCTGGAATTACAGGTGTGAGCCACTGTGCCTGGCCGATGTTTTCTTTTTTTTCTTTTTCTTCACTTATCAGAATCCAGAAATCATTACAAATGACCTTTCTGTATATTTAAGTGGTTGGTTTTTTTTTTTTTTTTTTTTTTTAAGACAAGATCTTGCTCTGTCGCCTAGGCTGGAATGCACTGGCACAACACAGTCTCAACCTCCTGGGCTCAAGCAATCCTCCCACCTCAGCCCCCCAACCTCACCTTGCAAGTTCAAGCGACTCACCTGCCTCAGCCTCCCAAGTAGCTGGGACTGCAGGCATGCACCACTACGCCTGGCTGATTTCTGTATTTTTTGTAAAGATGAGGTCTCACCATGTTGTCCAGACTGGTCTCGAACTCCTGGACTCAAGTGATCTGCCTGCCTTGGCCTCCCTGAAACCCTATCTCTACTAAAAATACAAAATTAGCCAGGCAGGGTGGTGCATGCCTGTAATCCCAGCTACTTGGGAGGCTGAGTCAGGAGAGTCACTTGAACCTGCAAGGTGGAGATTGCAGTGAGCTGAGATTGCGCCATTGCACTTCAGCCTGGGCAACAGGGCACTCGAGCCTGGGCAACAAGAGCGAAACTCCATCTCAAAAAAAAAGGAAAATTCTTCCCACAGAGTACTGAAGACTGACTTTATTTTTTCCCAGTCATCTATGTTAATGGCCAAGAAGCTGCATAAATAAGTTATTATCATTTATTCATTCAGCAAATATTTGTTGAGTATTCCACTGTGTGTGATGCACTATTTTGAGTACTTGGATGTGTCAGTAAACAAAACAAAGATTCCTTCCCTCATGGAGCCACATTCTAGTTTGGGGGAAAAGATAAACAGATTCAGTAAATAAGTGAATTATCAACATATTAGAAAGTGGTAAGAAATGTGAGGGAAAAGGAAAAGTAGAGCAGGATAAGAAAGGGAATTGGGAGTCTAAGGTGCATGACCGGGGGCACGTTACCACCTTAAATCAGGTGGTCAGGGTAGACCTCATTGAGAAGGTGATGTGAGGGAGTTAGCCATGTGGGTTCCTGGAAAAGAACATCCCTGGCAGAAGAAACAGCCAGTGCTAAGGCAGGAGGGGGTCTGGTTTGTAAAACAAGTGCAGATGGGCTGAGTGGTGTGGGTTCACCGTACTAGAATGAAGGGCATGGGCCTATTTGGAGCAGGAAGGGGAGAGCCACCCCTTCCTCATTCCTAGCAGTAGGGGTTCGTGTCTGATCTGGAAGCTGCTGAGCTGACCATACATTGAGCTAATCTCTGCTGCCTCTCCAGGAGGAGAGGGTGGTGGGAGCCATTCCTACGGTCAATTGTGCCTTTTCTCCCCTGCAGCTTCTTACACCAGTAACTTGGCCTACAGCTTCTATAGTCACAAGCTCTATGCCGAGGCCTGTGCCATCTCTGAGCCGCTCTGTCAGCACCTGGGTTTGGTGAAGCCAGGCACTTATCCTGAGGTGCCTCCTGAGAAGGTACAAGGAAATGAGAGGTGCAGGAAGGGAGCTTATGTGGTTGGGGAGTGGGGGGAGCAAGAAAGGGCCTAGCCAGCACCCTCCCTTCGAGTAGGGGGTTAGTAGCAGCATGTTGGCACCAGTATTTGGAGCAGTGTTTCCCAAACCTCACTGTACTGTAACTTAGTGTTTTTCTTTAGATTGACTCACTTTTTTTTTTTTGAGATGAGTCTTGCTTGCTCTGTCGTCTAGGCTGGAGTACAGTGGCGCCATCTCGGCTCACTGCAACCTTTGCCTCCCGGGTTCAAGCAATTCTCTTGCCTTAGCTTCCCGAATAGCTGGGATTACAGGTGCCCACCACCACGCCCAGCTAATTTTTGTATTTTTTGTAGAGACGGGGATTTCACCATGTTGGTTGGCCAGGCTGGTCTCGAACTCCTGACCTCAGGTGATCTGCCTGCCTGGGCCTCCCAAAGCGCTGGGATTACAGGCTCAAGCCACCACGCTGGGCAAGAACCAGTGTTCTTAAGCAAGAATACCTGTGAACTGATGCATTGGTGGGATTAGCAAGCAAGATAGGTCATAGAGGGGCTTGGGTTTCATCTTGACTGAGGTGATAAGCCTCTAAAGGATTTAAGTGAAGGCATGACAGCAGACAGGCATTTTGGATTTCCCTGACTTCGCTGTGATGAACGGAGTGCAGGAGAAAAGACTGGGTAATCAGGCTGCTATAGTAACCTAGGCAGGGAGGGGTGGGCTGAACTGAAACAGCTGCACAAGGGATGGAATGCAGTGGATGGGTGCAAGAAGCCAAGGATTAACCTAGTAGGTGACTGGTAGGAGGGAGAGTGAGAGAAGGGAACATCAGAGATGGCCCCACATTTCTGACTCAGGAGAAGGCAGTGCCATTTGCTGAGAAGGATTACAGGAGGAGAAGCAGGTTTTCAAGGGTGTGGATTGGGGCCTCTGAGTTGAAGGCACTCAGAGTATTTCATTCTTAGGTGTCTCCTGTCTTGGATGGGGGTGGCTCAGGAGGCCCACCTGCCAACCCCACCCCACCATGTGGTATATATACCTATGCATGTACGTCCCCTTCCACCATACACACTCACTGGTTCCTCTCCAGTTTGGTCTGTTCCCTTTCTCTGGTCAGTTGCACAGGTGCTTCCGGCTACAAGTAGAGAGTTTGAAGAAACTGGGTAAACAAGCCCAGGGCTGCAAGATGGTGACTTTATGGCTGGCAGCCCTGCAACCCTGTAGCCCTGAACACATGGCTGAGCCAGTCACTTTCTGGGTTCGGGTCAAGATGGATGCGTCCAGGGCTGGAGACAAGGAGCTACAGCTAAAGTGAGTTGGGGGCCAGATGCGGTGGCTCATGCTTGTAATCCCAGCACTTTGGGAGGCCGAGGCGGGCAGATCACGAGGTCAGGAGATCGAGACCATCCTGGCTAACACGGTGAAACCCCGTCTCTACTAAAAATACAAAAAATTAGCCAGGTGTGGTGGCAGGCGCCTAGAATCCCAGCTACTTGGGGGACTGAGGCAGGAGAATGGCGTGAACGCAGGAGGCGGAGGTTGCAGTGAGCCGAGATCGTGCCACTGCACTGTGGCCTGGGCGACAGAGCAAGACTCTGTCTCAAAAAAAAAAAAAAAAAATTAGCTGGGCGTGGTGGCAGGTGCCTGTAATCCCAGCTACTCAGGAGGCTGACGCAGGAGAATCGCTCAAATCCCTGAGGTGGAGGTTGCAGTGAGCCGAGCTCGCACCACTGCACTCCAGCCTGGGTGACAGAGGGAGACTCCGCCTCAAAAAAAAAGTGAGTTCGGAAGGGGGTCAACCATGTTTCTCCCATGGATAGGGTGGCTTTTGGTACTCATGGTCATGTCCTTTCATGTTTATGTCTGAAAAAGACAGTAATTCCTTCATTCATTAGTTATTCATTGAGTGCCTACTATATGCTAGCCACTGTGCTAGGTACTTGCGGGTATAGTGGTGACAGTGGTCTTACTTTCATGGAGCTTATATTCTAGTTGGGGAGATATTTTTAAAAAGGACATTTTGTGTCTGTTCTTTTTTTTTTTTTTTTTTTTTTTAAATAGAGACAGGGTCTCACTATGTTGTCTAGGCTGGTCTTGAACTCCCAGGCTCAAGTGATCCTCCCACCTTGGCCTCTCAAAGTGCTAGGATTACAGGCATGAGCCAACGCACCCAGCCTTCATGTATGCTCTATGAAGACAACTAAACAGTGATTTGCCAAAAGAGGGAACAACTTTAGGTAGGTTATTTAGGAAAGCCCTTTTTGAAGAAGTGACAGATGAGACCTGAGGATGTGAAGGAATCTACTCTATAAAGATCTCAGGGAGCCTGGGCAACATAGCAAGACCTTGTCCCTACTTAAAAAAAATTAGCCGAATGTGGTGGCATGAACCTATATTCTATTTACACTTAATTAGGAGACTGAAGTGGGAGGATCACGTAAGCCTGGAAGATCAAGGCTGCAGTGAACCATGATCACGCTATTGCACTCCAGCCTGGACAATAGAGTGAGACTGTCTGAAAAAAAAAAAAACTCAGGGAAGAGAATTCCTTGCAGAGAGAGTAGTAAATACAAAGGTTGCAAGGTGGGAACAAACTTTGGACCATGCTTGAGAAAGCCAGCATGCTGGGGGTAGTAGAATAGGGGTATAGGATGGAGAGCCATATGGAATGGAGGTGGTCAAGGTGGGAAGAGGCCAGGTCACACAGGGCCTTATAGGCCATGATCAGGGCTTTGGAAATGATTCCTAGTGGGAGCCCACTGCTGTTTGTTAAACAGAGGAGCAATGCAATCTGATTTAGATTTTTAAAGCCATGACTGGAAACTTACTGAGCTTTCAGCAAGCCAAGGCTGGGGCTCCTCAGCATGGGAGCAGAGGCTATATGCCTTCTGGGCTCCACCCTGGTGCTGAGCATGCCCTCTCTCAGGACTCTGCGAGACAGCCTAAGTGGCTGGGACCCGGAGACCCTGGCCTTCCTGCTGAGGGAGGAGCTGCAGGCCTACAAGTCAGTGCGGGCTGACACTGGACAGGAACGCTTCAACATCATCTGTGACCTCCTGGAGCTGAGCCCCGAGGAGACACCAGCCGGGGCCTGGGCACGAGCCACCCACCTGGTAGAACTGGCTCAGGTGCTCTGCTACCACGACTTTGCCCAGCAGACCAACTGGTAAGGAGTAGTAGCTGCGGAGGCCACTCTTGCTCCTTGCCCTAGGTCCTCTCACACTCTTCAGAACCAGTTTCCCTCTCCATATCCCTGAGTGCTCCCTTCATCTTGTGGCCATGGGAGCACATGCAAAGGGTGAGGCCAGCTGTTATGCAGCCAGCCCTTCCCAGGGCACTGTGGCAGGTACTCATAGTAGGCCCAGCTTAAGCACATCTTCTCCCTGCAGCTCTGCTCTGGATGCTGTCCGGGAAGCCCTGCAGCTTCTGGAGTCTGTGAGACCTGAGGCCCAGGCCAGAGATCAGCTTCTGGATGATAAAGCACAGGCCTTGCTGTGGCTTTACATCTGTACTCTGGAAGCCAAAATGCAGGAAGTGAGTGTGGCTGCTGTGGGGCTCAGTAGAACTGGGTGTAGGAATTATTGTCCCTGGGCCCCCAACAAGTTGGTATCAGCCCTTTTTTTTTGTTTTTATTTTTAGAGATGGGGTCTCTCTGTTGCCCAGGCTGGTCTTGAACCGGGCTCAATCCTCCCACCTCAGCCTGCCGAGTAGCCAGGACTATAGGCCCACACCACTGTGCCCTGTTTTATACTCCAATCTTCCCATCCAGGGTATTGAGCGAGATCGGAGAGCCCAGGCTCCTGGTAACTTGGAGGAATTTGAAGTCAATGACCTGAACTATGAAGATAAACTCCAGGAAGATCGTCTCCTATACAGTAACATTGCCTTCAACCTGGCTGCAGATGCTGGTGAGGGGTAAATGGAGTATGGTATGGGCATCTCCATGGTTTCCTAAGAGTGGAACACGGACCCCTGGTGAGGGAGAGCCTGACCTTGTAGGGTAGGAGGTTGTGGAAGCAGTGGGAGGTTGATGTAAAGGGCAAAGGATGTTATGGAGGAAGGCAAGTTCTCTCCAGATTGCCCATGCTGAGACAGCAGTCATTTTCTTCTGGCTTAACAGCTCAGTCCAAATGCCTGGACCAAGCCCTGGCCTTGTGGAAGAAGCTGCTTACAAAGGGGCAGGCCCCAGCTGTACGGTGTCTCCAGCAGACAGCAGCCTCACTGCAGATCCTAGCAGCCCTCTACCAGCTGGTGGCAAAGGTAATGAGGTGGGGCATTTAGGGGGACCCATATAAATAAGGACTAAACCAGAAACAGCTCCTTCACCTTCTTTGGCCTGTGAGCCTGCTGAGAAGCCATGAAAGCCAGTGATGAAGCACAGGCCTGTATCACCAGTCTTATTTTAAATCCAAGCTCCCTCATTCATTAGTGTATGGCCTCGGGCAAGTGGCTTAACCTTCTAAGCCCAAGTTTCCTTATCTCTAAAATAGGGGCCATACTACTGCCTCATGGCGTTATTATTCAGTGCGGCAGTGCATGGAAGAGGTATTGTGTAATGGTGTGCTGAAATGTTAGCTTAAGTCTGGGCAACATAGCGAAATCCCATCTCTACAAGAAATAAAAAAAATATAGCCCGGTGCGGTGACATGTGCATGTAATCCCAGCTACTCAGGTGGCTGAGGCAGGAGAATCCCTTGAGCCGGAAGGTGGAGGTTGCAGTGGGCTAAGATCGCGCCACTGCACTCCAGCCTGGGGGACAGAGCAAGACACTGTTTCATTTAAAAAAAAAAAAGTTAGCTTCAATTATTAGATGATTTGTTACCTGTCAGAAAAATACATAGATGCCTTTATACACAATTTTACATTCTTACATTGTTATGTGTGCCTTTTTTTTTTTTTTTTTGAGATGGAGTCTCGCTCTATAGCCCAGGCTGGAGTGCAGTGGTGCAATCTAGGCTCACTGCAACTTCCGCCACCTGGGTTCAAGTGATTCTTCTGCCTCAGCCTCCTGAGTAGCTGGGACTATAGGCGTGCAACCACGCCTGGCTACTTTTTTGGATTTTTAGTATAGACAGGGTTTCACCATATTGGCCAGGCTGGTCTTGATCTCTTGACTTCAAGTGATCCACCCGCCCCAGCCTCCCAAAGTGCTGGGATTACAGGCATGAGCCACTGCGCCCCACTTTTTTCCCCCCCCGAGATAGTCTTGCTCTGTCACCCAGGCTGGAGAGCAGTGGCGTGATCTCAGCTCACTGCATCCTCCGCCTCCTGGGTTCAAGCGATTCTCCTGGCTCACTCAGCCTCCTGAGCAGCTGGGATTACAGGCGCATACCACCACACCCAGCTAATTTTGTATCATTGGTAGAGATAGGGTTTCACCGTGTTGGCCAGGCTGGTCTCGAACTCCTGATCTCAGGTGACCCGCCTGCCTCAGCCTCTCAAACTGCTGGGATTATAGGCATAAGCCACTGTGCCTGGCCTATAAGGCCATGTACATTCTTATTTCAGGGAGTTTCACAAACTTCCTGAAGCTCTACCCTAGACTCCACATTAGAAAACTTAGAAAAAAAGCCATTATACATGCTGTTAACTGTGAGCATTAGACCATATTTCTAGCAGGGGAAGCTACCTCAGCCCTAGATTTGAGTCTTGGTTCTGCCACATACCTGCCTGTCTAAGCAACTTAACCCATGTGAGTCTTAACTTCCTGTACTGTAAAATTGGGATTAGAGTTGTTATGAGGGTTAAATGCATTGATGCATGTAAGCCTTGGCACAGTGCCTGGCACATAGTAAAAACTCACAAAATCCTGGCTATTGATGATGAATGGCATCTAGGCTTTAAAACAGTAGGGGCAGGGTGATGATTGCTTCATCTGGGTAACCACATTCCACCCAGGCCCTGAGGTCAAACTACAGTCCAAGGTCCCAAAGGGCTGGGGACCAGAGGGTAGAAATGGAGGCTTGAGCAGGGGTGGAGTAAACTTTGGCTGCTCTTGCTGACCAGCCCATGCAGGCTCTGGAGGTCCTCCTGCTGCTACGGATTGTCTCTGAGAGACTGAAGGACCACTCGAAGGCAGCTGGCTCCTCTTGCCACATCACCCAGCTCCTCCTGACCCTCGGCTGTCCCAGCTATGCCCAGGTGAGTGCCCAACCAGCCTAGTCTGGAGACTGCAGGGGGCCCGTAGCTTTAGAGGCCCACCTCTTTTCTGAGAAGACAGGATATCAAAGGGGCAGCTTCTCAGCCTTTTACCACCACAATTGGCTGGAGAATTGTGGAGTGTGGAGCAGCTGGAGGCGGCTGTAAGAAGGGGAATCATCTTTGTCCTTCCTGCAAAACCAGTTGTTCATTAAGTTTACAGACTGCTGCAGGAACATACCGCCAGTCTTGTATTTCCTGACTGGTTCTGTTGCTGTAGTTGATGCTTCATTGCTCACATAAAGCTATCACAGTGTCTCCTGGTTGGTCTCCTTGGCCTCCAGTTTCTCCCTGTTCTACTTCATCTTCTTAATGACCACTGGTAGGCACAGGTGTGATCTAATCTCTTTCCTGCTTAACCCTTTTCCCTTTTGCCCCAAGAATACTTGCCAGCGCTTATGGTTGCAGTGTTTACCCCTGGATAACTTTGCCACGAAATATCTCACTGTTATTATTTTTGCATCACTCTAGTATATTGACTTTGAAAACAGAAGACATGATTCTGTTTATAGCATTCCGTTTTTAGTGGTGTCTTTCCATTTACAAAATATAGTAATTCTTTTTATTTTTTTGAGATGGAGTTTCGCTCTTGTCGCCCAGGCTGGAGTACAATGGCGCGATCTCGGCTCACTGCAACTTCCACCTCCTGAGTTTAAGCGATTCTCCTGCCTCAGCCTCCCGAGTAGCTGGGATTACAAGCACCTGCCACAATGCCTGGCTAATTTTTGTATTTTTAGTAGAGATGCAGTTTCACCATGTTGGCCAGACTGGTCTCAAACCCCTGAGCTCAGGTGATCTACCTGCCTTGGCCTCCCAAGGTGCTGGGATTATAGGCGTGAGCCACCGCATCTGGCCAAAATATAGCAATTCTTTTTTTTTTTTTTTTTGAGGTGGAGTCTCGCTCTGTCGCCCAGGCTGGAGTGCAGTGGCGCAATCTTGGCTCACTGCAACCTCTGCCTCCTGGGTTCAAACAATTCTCCTGCCTCAGCCTCCCGAGTAGCTGGGATTTCAGGCATGCACCACCATGCCCAGCTAATTTTTATTGTGTTTTTAGTAGAGACGGGGTTTCACCATATTGGCCAGGCTGCTCTCGAACTCCTGACCTTGTGATCCACCTGCCTCGGCCTCCCAAAGTGCTGGGATTACAGGCATGAGCCACTGTGCCCAGCAGCCTGCTTATTTTTTAAAATTTATTTTATTCATTTTTTGAGACAGGGTGTCACTGTGTTGCCCAGGCCAGAGTGCAGTAGCATGATCATGGCTCACGGCAGCTTTGACCTTCTGCACTCAAGTGATCCTCCCACATCACCTTCCTGAGTAGCTGGGATTACAGGTACATGCCACCACACCTGGCTAATTTTTAAATGTTTTGTAGAGACAGAGTCTCACTATGTTGCCCAGGCTGGTCTTGAACTCCTGGGCTCAAGTGATCCTCCCGCCTCAGCCTCCCAAAGTGCTGATATTATAGGCATGAGCCACTGTGCCCAGCTACTGCTTACTCTGTATATAGCTTTAATCTAAAAGTGGTTAACCAGGCTGGGCGCAGTAGCTCACACCTGTAATCCCAGCATTTTGGGAGGCCAAGGCCGGTGGATCACCTGAGTTCAGGAGTTCAAGACCAGCCTGACCAACATGGAGAAATCCCGTCTTTACTAAAAATACAAAAATTAGCCGGGCATGGTGGCATATGCCTGTAATCCCAGCTACTTGGGAGGTTGAGGCAGGAGATCACTTGAACCTGGGAGGCAGAGGTTGCAGTGAGTCGAGATCATACCATTGTACTCCAGCCTGGGCGACAAGAGCGAAACTCCATTCCAAAGAAAAAAAAAAAAGTGGTTAACCAAGTGTTAAATGCACATTTTAGAGAGTGAATCCATAACTCCTATGCAGATTATAATATCTGAAATAATGTAATATTTATTGGACATGTTGAGCATTTTGTTTATAAATGCTTTACTCCACTTTTTTTTTTTTTGAGACAGAGTCTTACTCTGTCGCCCAGGCTGGAGTACAGTGGTGTGATCTCTGTTCGCTGCAACCTCTGCCTCGGGTTCAAGTGATTCTCATGCCTCAGCCTCCCGAGTAGCTGGGATTACAGTGCGTGTCACCACGCCTGGCTAATTTTTGTATTTTTAGTAGAGACGGGCTGTTACCATGTTGGCCAGGCTGGTCTTGAACTCCTGACCTCAGGTGATCTGCCCACCTTGGCCTCCTAGGCGTGAGCCACGCAGTCACCCTTATTTACTCCACTTTTGTTTGAAGAGTGTGGCTGCCTTTCCTCATGCGCCCTCTGATTGCTTCCTTAGTTATACCTGGAAGAGGCAGCATTGAGCCTGAAGCATCTCGATCAGACCACTGACACATACCTGCTCCTTTCCCTGACCTGTGATCTACTTCGAAGTCAACTCTACTGGACTCACCAGAAGGTATTTCTCACTTTCTTCATCTCCGAAGGCCTTAGGTATTAGAAAGAATTTAGGATTTTCTTGATATTTGCCTGGCTTTTGAGATTTCCCTGGAGCTAGGCAGAATGTTCCTGACCCTGAGAGGCAGGCATATTTCCTAGCCTTGCCCTCGCCAGCGACTTGCTCACCAGTCCTCCTCTGGTAGAGATACAGTCCTTTTCCTTCTTCAAGGGCAAGGGGAAAAGTCTGTCCTGTGACGAAAAGCTGAGACAACAGTGATCCTGGGAAGGCATGGGGGCTCTGGACTAGAAATCCAGGGGATCGCAAAGACTTGAGTTTTCTCCCAAACTAGTTGTGTGACTTGGGCATGTCTTCTACCCTCTCATGCTCTAGTTTCTTCTCTACGTTTTTATCATTCCTAAATTGGTGGACAAGTCACCGGTGAGGGCAAAGCTAGGAACTGTTACTGCTTCTCAGGGTCAGGAACGTTCTGCCTAGCTCTCGGGAGATCTCGAAAGCCAGGCAAATACTCAGAAAATTCTAAAATCTTTCTAATACCCAGGGCCTTCAGGGATGGGGCCACGTAATCTCCAGGGCCTCTCAAGCTCTGAAGTGCCTGTCTGACTCCACTTACTGCCTCCTCTGGCCCCTTCTCTCCTTTAGGTGACCGAGGGTGTCTCTCTGCTATTGTCTGTGCTTCAAGATCCTGCCCTCCAGAAGTCCTCCAAGGCTTGGTACTTGCTGCGTGTCCAGGCCCTGCAGTTGGTGGCAGCTTACCTTAGCCTCCCGTCAGACAGCTTCTCACACTCCCTGTGGGAGCAGCTCTGTGCCCAAGGTGAAAGAATAGGGTGGATGGCCCCCCTTGGATGACGTGTATGGTTTGTCTGCTGTCAGCTCTTCTCAAACCTCATCCCCTCTGCCAGCTGTGTGGCCCAGCCTACCTAGAACCTGCACAGAGTAGGCTTGGGATAACAGATGGGTTTCAGTTTGCCTGCTGACTCTAAACAATTGGTGACTGCCTGGAATACTAGGCTGAAAGGACTTTTTTTTTTTTCCTGAGGCGGAGTTTCACTCTTGTTGCCCAGGCTGGAGTGCAATGGTGCAATCTCAGCTCACTGCAACCTCCGCCTCCTGGGTTCAAGCGATTCTCCTGCCTCAGTCTCCTGAGTAGCTGGGATTACTGACATGCGCCACTATGCCCGGCTAATTTTTGTATTCTTAGTAGAGATGGGGTTTCACCATGTTGGCCAGGCTGATCTCGAACTCCTGACCTCAGGTGATCTGTCTGCCTCAGCCTCCCAAAATGCTGGGATTACAGGCTTGGACCACTGCACCCAGCCAGCTGAAAGGATTCTGAGACCCCCATGGGATCTCAGAGGGAAGGAGTTATGAGACTGATTAGCTCTGCCTGCCTAAATGCAGAAGGAAGCATGGGAAGCAGGCTTTGCTGCCTTAGTAGCTGAAGGTGGTGAAGTTCTGGCTGCATCCTCTCCCTTCTTTGCCACACCCACCACAGGCTGGCAGACACCTGAGATAGCTCTCATAGACTCTCATAAGCTCCTCCGAAGCATCATCCTCCTGCTGATGGGCAGTGACATCCTCTCAACTCAGAAAGCAGCTGTGGAGACATCGTTTCTGGACTATGGTGAGTCTGGGGAGGACAGCAGGGCCCTGTTGGAATGGACAGGCTATATGAGAGGGCTGCAGTTTTTTCTCCAGAGGATCCACACTGTGGCTGAGTGATGGTTGTCTTGTCTCTTTGCTACAGGTGAAAATCTGGTACAAAAATGGCAGGTTCTTTCAGAGGTGCTGAGCTGCTCAGAGAAGCTGGTCTGCCACCTGGGCCGCCTGGGTAGTGTGAGTGAAGCCAAGGCCTTTTGCTTGGAGGCCCTAAAACTTACAACAAAGCTGCAGATACCACGCCAGTGAGTACAGGGCCAGAGGGTATGGCAATGATGGCACCAGAGTGCCATGCACCCTTGAACATGGATTCCAAACTGTTCCACAGATTACATGCTATGTTTAGATGCATTCGTGGAAAAAGGCATTCCACGGCTAAATAAGTGGCAAATGCTGAGTTAATCAAGGTTAGATGTTTTTATTTCCTGTAGGACTCTCATGTCCTTCAGTATGTGGATATACCTTGCAAATCTCCAAAAGGGAGATCTAGTGTACAGTGTTTCCCTAAGAATGTTTTCCCACAGGATCCTTTTTTTTTTTTTTTTTGAGACGGAGTCTCGCTCTGTCGCCCAGGCTAGAGTGCAGTGGCGCGATCTCGGCTCACTGCAAGCTCTGCCTCCCAGGTTCACGCCATTCTCCTGCCTGAGCCTCCTGAGTAGCTGGGACTACAGGTGCCTGCCACCACGCCCAGCTAATTGTTTTGTGTTTTTAGTAGAGACAGGGTTTCACCATGTTAGCCAGGATGGTCTTGATCTCCTGACCTCGTGATCCGCCCACCTCAGCCTCCCAAAGTGCTGGGATTACAGGCGTGAGCCACTGCGCCCAGCCTCCCACGGATCCTTTTATTGAGGAATGCAGTTTGGGAAATCCTGTCCCAAGGCATAAGGAGAGTTGGGATTAGAGAGAAGAGTAGAGGGTTTTTCCCCAGGGAGGCTTTAAGTCAGCTTAAGGGAGTGAATGCCTTTTGGAGGCAGGGAAGGACTGAGGTAGCTCAGCCTGGAAAAGAAACAAAGAGAAAGACTCTCCAGGAAGACAAAGGATTCCTTTGATTGGTTCTCCTCTCCTCTCTCAACAAGGTGTGCCCTGTTCCTGGTGCTGAAGGGCGAGCTGGAGCTGGCCCGCAATGACATTGATCTCTGTCAGTCGGACCTGCAGCAGGTTCTGTTCTTGCTTGAGTCTTGCACAGGTGAGCAGCCATGTCCCCATGCCCATAGGCCGTGCTGAAATGACACACACTATAGCACATCTTTCTGTGTAAAGGTTTCATTGCCTTTTTTTTATTTTTGAGACAGTCTCGTTTTATTACCCAGGCTGCAGTGCAGTGGTGTGATCTTGGCTCACTGCAACCTCTGCCTCCCAGGTTCAAGTGATTCTCCTGCCTCAGTCTCCCCAGTAGCTGGGACTACAGGCATGCGCCACCATGCCCGGATAATTTTTTTTTATTTGTACTAGAGACGAGGTTTCACCATGTTGGCCAGCTTGGTTTTGAACTCCTGACCTCAGGTGATCCACCCGCCTCGGCCTCCTAAAGTGCTGGGATTACAGGCATGAGCCACCGCGCCCAGCCTTTGTTCCCGTTTTTTTTTTAGAGACGGGGTTTCACCGTGTTAGCCAGGATGGTCTCGATCTCCTGACCTCGTGATCCGCCCGTCTCGGCCTCCCAAAGTGCTGGGATTACAGGCTTGAGCCACCGCGCCCGGCCCTTTGTTCCCTTTTTAATCAGATACTGACTTCTGGTCCCATGGCAGCATTCCTTTGACTTTAGTCCAACCATTGGTCTCCTTCAGACAGCCTGTCCCAGACTTACCCTAGTTCTACTTTTCAGTGCTTCCTAATACATTTTGGCTATTTTAAATTTGATTTAGATAATATTTAGGGCCAGGCTTGGTGGCTCATGCCTGTAATCCCAGCACTTTGGAAGGCCAAGGCAGGCGGATCACAAGGTCAGGAGTTCGAGACCACCCTGGCCAACACAGTGAAACCCCATCTCTACTAATACAAAAATTAGCCAGGTGGCCGGGCGCGGTGGCTCAGGCCTGTAATCCCAGCACTCTGGGAGGCCGAGACGGGCGGATCACGAGGTCAGGAGATCGAGACCATCCTGGCTAACACGGTGAAACGCCGTCTCTACTAAAAACTACAAAAAACTAGCCGGGCGTGGTAATGGGCGCCTGTAGTCCCAGCTACTCCGGAGGCTGAGGCAGGAGAATGGCGTGAACTTGGGAGGCGGAGCTTGCAGTGAGCCGAGATTGCGCCACTGCACTCCAGCCTGGGCGACAGAGCGAGACTCCATCTCAAAAAAAAAAAAAAAAAAAATTAGCCAGGTGTGGTGGCGGGCACCTGTATCCCAGCTACTCGGAAGGCTGAGGCAGGAGAATCACTTGAACCCAGGAGGCAGAGGTTGCAGTGAGCGAGATTGCACCATTGCACTCCAGTCCGGGTGACAGTGTGAGATTCTGACCCAAAAAAAAAAAAAGATAATATTTAGAATTCAGGTCCTCAGTCACACTAGCCACACTTCATGTGCTCACTAGCCAGATGGCTAGTGGCTACCGTATTGAGTAGCACGAACATCCTCAGGAGGGCTGAAGCTAATCATAAAATATTGCATTTATGGCACATTTTGTCTCCTCAATCACATATACTTCTAGTACTTCATTTCCCCCACACTAGACCCCATAAAGCTGGGTGGGAGCATAGATTATTTTCATTTGTTAAATGAGAAAGTTGAGAAGTCAATGTTTGGGGCCAGGACCACAGGGTAGGAGGCAGGATTCAGGTGTGGGCCTGCTGGGACCAGCCTGCTCTTCTCAGCCATGTGGCCCCTGAGCTGCAGGTGTGGGGGCATTGTGGCCTGCATTTGATCCACCATTGGTTGGAAAGAAAACATTAAAGATTTTACCTCCTAGGCAGGTGGATCACAAGGTCAGGAGATTGAGACCATCCTGGCTAACACTGTGAAACCCCATCTCCACTAAAAAATACAAAAAATTAGCCGGGCGTGGTGGCGGGCGCCTGTAGTCCCAGCTACTCGGGAGGCTGAGGCAGGAGAATGGCATGAACCCGGGAGGCAGAGCTTGCAGTGAGCTGAGATTGCGCCACTGCACTCCAGCCTGGGCGACAGAGCAAGACTCCATCTCAAAAAAAAAACATTTTTTTTTTACCTAAAAAATAATAAGCCATACTAATATTTGATATGTTATACAGTAATACATATATATATATATATATATATGTACGTATATAAAACACGTATATTAGAGAGTTGGGCCCCAAAGTCGTTTAGGAAGTGCTTGATGCCATTTCTCCCCATTTTGTAATTCTTGTTCTGCCTTCTCCCCAGAGTTTGGTGGGGTGACTCAGCACCTGGACTCTGTGAAGAAGGTCCACCTGCAGAAGGGGAAGCAACAGGCCCAGGTCCCCTGTCCTCCACAGCTCCCAGAGGAGGAGCTCTTCCTAAGAGGCCCTGCTCTAGAGCTGGTGGCCACTGTGGCCAAGGAGCCTGGCCCCATAGCACCTTCTACAAATTCCTCCCCAGACTTGAAAACCAAACCCCAGCCCATACCTAACTTCCTGTCCCATTCACCCACCTGTGACTGCTCGCTGTGTGCCAGCCCTGTCCTCACAGCAGTCTGTCTGCGCTGGGTATTAGTCACGGCAGGGGTGAGGCTGGCCATGGGCCACCAGGCCCAGGGTCTGGATCTGCTGCAGGTCGTGCTGAAGGGCTGCCCTGAAGCCACCGAGCGCCTCACCCAAGCTCTCCAAGCTTCCCTGAATCATAAAACACCCCCCTCCTTGGTTCCAAGCCTCTTGGATGAGATCTTAGCTCAAGCATACACACTGTTGGCACTGGAGGGCCTGACACAGCCATCAAACAAGACCCTGCAGAAGGTTCTAGAGTCAGGGCTGAAGTTTGTAGCAGCACGGATACCCCACCTGGAGCCCTGGCGAGCCAGCCTACTCTTGATTTGGGCCCTCACAAAGCTAGCTGACCTCAGCTGCTGTACTACCGAACTTTTTGCAAGCTCCTGGGGCTGGTGGCCACCATTAATAAAAAGTGTCCCTGGCTCAGAGCCCTCTAAGACTCAGAGCCAAAAACGTTCTGGACGAGGGCGCCAACAGGTAGCCTCTGCTCCCCTGCGCCTCAATAATACCTCTCAGAAAGGTCTGGAAGGTAGAGGACCGCCCTGCACACCTAGACCCCCAGGCCGGATCAGGCAAGCTGGCCCTCATGTCCCCTTCACCGTGTTTGAGGAAGTCTGCCCTACAAAGAGCACGCCTGAAGTTCCCCAGGCCCCCAGAGTACAACAGAGAGCCCAGACGCGCCTCAAGGTGAGGTGGGACTGTTGCTATGTGGTGCTGATGGTGTTGGATGGGGTTATTCCTGGAGGAGAATGTTTTATAGAGCAGGTGTCCCTGTGGAATAGCGGGGTCCCCAGGGCCTAGTGGAACCTTAATCTCCTGCTATCTGCAGTACCCCAACATCTTGCTTTTTTGTTTTTTGTTGTTTTTCTGTTTTTTGGGGTTTTTTTTGAGACAGAGTCTCGCTCTGTCGCCCAGGCTGGAGAGCAGTGGCACAATCTCAGCTCACTGCAAGCTCCGCCTCTCGGGTTCACGCCATTCTCCTGCCTCAGCCTCCCAAGTAGCTGGGACTACAGGCAACTGCCACCACGCCCGGCTAATTTTTTGTATTTTCAGTAGAGATGCGGTTTCACCATGTTAGCCAGGATGGTCTCAATCTCCTGACTTCGTGATCCGCCCACCTCAGCCTCCCAAAGTGCTGGGATTACAGGTGTGAGCAGCCACCGTGCCTGGCCTTTTTTTTTTTTTTTTTTTTTTTTTTCTGAGACAGAGTCTCGTTCTGTCACCCAGGCTGGAGTGCAATGGCGCAATCCCAGCTCACTGCAACCTCCACCTCCTGGGTTAAAGCAATTCTGCCTCAGCCTCCTGAGTAGTTGGGATTACAGGCGGGTGCCACCACACCCATCTTATTTATATATTTTTAGTAAAGATGGGGTTTCACCATGATGGCCAGGCTGGTCTCGAACTCCTGACCTGAGGTGATCCTCCCGCCTCAGCCTCCCAAAGTGCTGGGATTACAGACATGAACCACTGCGCCAGGACAACATCTCTCACAGCAAGACCTAGTTCCAAGTCTCCTTTTGCTTCAGACAGAGACATTTTCCTTAACTCTAACGTTCCTTTTACCTTTTCATCCCACCTTCTGTTCCCTCATTTTCTCCCTCCTTCCCCTTCCAAGAGTCGCTGCCCCTCATCTAGAGTGTTGGGTGTCATGTGGGAAGTTCTGAAATCTTCCATGGTCCTGTGGGACAGTGGCTGATGGTGCCTCCACTGCGCCATCTGCTGTCACAAAGTGTCTTGTCACTGAAGACCTCTTGGCCCTTCACCCTTTCCCTCTGATCTCAGGTGAACTTCAATGAAGACAGTGACTTGGAAGACCCTGTCTCAGCTGAGGCCTGGCTGGCAGAGGAACCTAAGAGACGGGGCACTGCTTCCCGGGGCCAGGGGCGAGCAAGGAACGTCCTGAGCCTAAAGACAGATGCTGTGGTTGCCCCAGGTAGTGCCCCTGGGAATCCTGGCCTGAGTGGCAGGAGCCGGAGGGCCAAGAAGGTGGCATCAAGACATTGTGAGGAGCAGCGTCCCCAGAGGGCCAGTGACCAGGCCAGGCCTGGCCCTGAGATCATGAGGACCATCCCTGAGGAGGAACTGAATGACAACTGGAGAGAGATGAGCTTTGAGATCCTCAGGGCCTCTGATGGGGAAGACTCAGCCTCAGGTAGGACAGCAAGGGTGAGATGGAAGGTGCATGTTTTGGGGGTTTGTTCTGGGGCAAAGCACAAGCAGTAAGTGCTTCCAAGGAAGTACAGGAAGAATGCTCTTTTGCTGACTCCAAGGGAGTGGATTACAGAAGGAAGAACAAAGAGAATGGCAGGGGGAGGGAGCACTGTGAAAAAGGCCTGCTCTCTCCCCAGGTAGGAAGGCTCCAGCGCCGGACCCTGAGGCAGCTTCTGGAGAATGGGAGCTGCTGAGGCTGGATTCCAGCAAGAAGGAGCTGCCCAGCCCATGCCCAGACAAGGAGAGTGACAAGGACCTTGGTCCTCAGCTCCGGCTCCCCTCAGCCCCCATAGCCACTGGTGAATATGCGACCCCTGATGTTGGTCACTTTGAGAGGGCTGAGCTTCTAGGACTTTTGACCCCTCTGTCTTTCCAGGCTGGATTCTGATCTGGATCCAGTAGCCTGTGAACCTGTGTTTGAACCTGTGTCTATGAGCTGTGTGCGGGTCACTTAACCTCTCCAAGCTTCTATTCCTTCTGTAAAAATGGGGTTTAGGGGGCATGGTGGAGTGAGTTGATGCCTGTTAGTTGCATGGCACCTCATTTGGCACGTTGCTCTTCATAAATGGTAGCTGCTATTTGCCATGTGAGAGATGAGATAGGGACTCTTCCTTCTTGGAAAGTTCCTGTCAACTATGAAATAAGGAATTCAGCTGTACCAAGTGTCCTGACATTCCTCTAGGTCTTTCTACCCTGGACTCCATCTGTGACTCCCTGAGTGTTGCTTTCCGGGGCATTAGTCATTGTCCTCCTAGTGGGCTCTATGCCCACCTCTGCCGCTTCCTGGCCCTGTGCCTGGGCCACCGGGATCCCTATGCCACTGCTTTCCTTGTCACCGAGTCTGTCTCCATCACCTGTCGCCACCAGCTGCTCACCCACCTCCACAGACAACTCAGGTGGGTGCCCACCATCCCCGAGACTCCTGCTGGGGCAGACTGGAGGGAGGGTCCAGACTTTGAAGGAAGGGGACCTCACCCCTCCCTGTGTTGCTTGCAGCAAGGCCCAGAAGTACCGAGGATCACTTGAAATAGCAGACCAGCTGCAGGGGCTGAGCCTTCAGGAGACGCCTGGAGATGTCCCCCTGGCCCGCATCCAGCGCCTCTTTTCCTTCAGGGCTTTGGGATCTGGCCACTTCCCCCAGCCTGAAAAGGAGAGTTTCCAGGAGCGCCTGGCTCTGATCCCCAGTGGTATGCGGGCAGGCTTCTGGCCGGCTCCTCTGTCCTCTTCTGCATCTTCTTACTGAGGAGCTGGGTGAAGGAGTTTTAGGCATTGGTTAGTTTACATAGATTTATGACCCTTAAGTCATACCTTTTCACCTGTTAGCATCTTAAATCAGGAAGGTTTGTTGTTTTTTTAAACCTCAACTTTGAATTACCAGCAAATTCAGTGTCTTTCCTCAGAGGTGAGTTCAGATGCCTGGGGTCTTCTGTACTAACATGAAACATACACATGATTTGAGTACCTCACTTTGTTAGTTCCTGTGAGAAACACAAAGTACAGGACATAGTCTCTGTGCACAGGGAGCTATTAGGCAAGGGAGAGCACTTTGACCTCCAGTGACCAAGGAAGCCTTCTTGATGCTGTCTTCAGTGATGGACAGGGATTGAGTGCCCAAGACAGAGAAGGGAATTCTTTCAACAGCTGAATGATTCTGGCTGTATCCTGTTTGTCAGGGGTGACCGTGTGTGTGTTGGCCCTGGCCACCCTCCAGCCCGGAACCGTGGGCAACACCCTCCTATTGACCCGGCTGGAAAAGGACAGTCCCCCAGTCAGTGTGCAGATTCCCACTGGCCAGAACAAGGTAGGATTCCTGGGCCATGGAGTGAAGTTGGGCTGGGTTGGGCTTTGGGTCAAGCTGCTCACATTCTGTGTTGGGAGAGGGAGAGAGATGGTGATCACGTGGACAGGCAGAGCTCTCACAGCCCCATCTCCCAAAGCTTCCTCTGCGTTCAGTCCTGAATGAGTTTGATGCCATCCAGAAGGCACAGAAAGAGAACAGCAGCTGTACTGACAAGCGAGAATGGTGGACGGGGCGGCTGGCACTGGACCACAGGATGGAGGTGTGTGCTCCTGGGGTGGGGTCAGGCCTGCCCTAGGAACGACCCGGGGGGCCCCAGTGTCTTCTCTACCAGAGGGCCTGGGTCAGTGCTAAAGCCACTTCAAATCCTTTCTGGAAGTGTAGACCTAAATTTAAAAATATGTCCCCTGGGGAGAACTTCAGAGCCCAGAACTTGAAGAATATATGGGAATGGATATTTAAAGATACGCAGAAAAAAAAAGGACTTAAACCCAACTATCAGCTTCCCAGTTTTAGCTTTCATTGCCCACCTGTTAATGTTTGTCACAACAGAGGGATAGATAATAGTCTATACTCTCCCAGGCTCAGAAAATGAAAAAAGTTTCTAGATTCTTGCCTTCTATGACTAACAGAAAGATACGTAAGACAGATATGCACGTTGGAAAACGCACTTTCTCATCTCCAGAATGTCAGTGCCTATGAGAAAGAAGCTCAGTTTCCTCTCCGACTAAAGGGTCTGCCCTCTGCATTCAGGTTCTCATCGCTTCCCTAGAGAAGTCTGTGTTGGGCTGCTGGAAGGGGCTGCTGCTGCCGTCCAGTGAGGAGCCCAGCCCTGCCCAGGAGGCCTCCCGCCTACAGGAGCTGCTACAGGAATGTGGCTGGAAATATCCTGACCCCACTCTGCTGAAAGTGAGTGAGGAAAGCAGGGAAGGGGGCCAGGCCCAGTGACTTGCACCTGTAATCCCAGTACTTTGGGAGGCCAAGGCAGGTGGATTGCTTGAGCTCAGGAGCTTGAGACCAGCCTGGCCAACATGGTGAAACCCTGTCTCTACGAAAATACAAAAATTCGCTGGGCGTGGTGGCCAGCACCTGTAATTCCAGCTACTCGGGAGGCTGTAGCAGAAGAATTGCTTGAACCTGGGAGGCAGAGGTTGCAGTGAGCCGAGATTGCTACACTCCAGCCTGGGTGACAGAGCGAGACTCCATCTACAAAAAGGACAGGCGCTGTGGCTTAGGCCTGTAATCCCAGCACTTTGGGAGGCCGAGGCGGGTGGATCATGAGGTCAAGAGGTGGAGACCATCCTGGCCAACAGGGTGAAACCCCATCTCTACTAAAAATACAAAACTTAGCTGGGCTTGGTGGCACGTGCCTGTAGTCTCAACTACTCGGGAGGCTGAGGCAAGAGAATCACTTGAACCCGGGAGGTGGAGGTTGCAGTGAGCTGAGATTGCGCCACTGCACTCCAGCCTGGGCGACAGAGCAAGACTTTGTCTCAAAAAAAAATAAAGCAGGGAAGGGGAAGAAACTGGACTTAATCCTTTCCCAGCAGCCATCATGAATGAAGATGGTGCTCACCACCACTGTTCCCCTGCAGATCATGCTCAGTGGTGCCAGTGCCCTCACCCCTCAGGACGTTCAGGCCCTGGCCTACGGGCTGTGCCCAACCCAGCCAGAGCGAGCCCAGGAGCTCCTGAATGAGGCAGTAGGACATCTACAGGGCCTGACAGTACCAAGCAATAGCCACCTTGTCTTGGTCCTAGACAAGGTAAGGAGCTGGGGCAGAGGGGCAGTGTCTAGTGGGGAGTAAGTACCAACTCATCGCCATGCCCCTTCTGACTTCTGCATATACCTGGCTGGGGACAGTAACCTCTTAGTGCTTTTTGCCCAGGACTTGCAGAAGCTGCCGTGGGAAAGCATGCCCAGCCTCCAGGCACTGCCTGTCACCCGGCTGCCCTCCTTCCGCTTCCTACTCAGCTACTCCATCATCAAAGAGGTGAGGTTCAGGGAGTGGTGTCTGGGGATGACTGGCAATTGGGGAAAACCTCAACAAAAGGGCAGAGAAACCTGGGAAGAGAGGAGAGGGTTCTAGGAATGGCTCAGAAATGGAAAGGGGCTTGGGCCTCTTGGTGAGACAGGCATCCTAATCACCAGTGTCTCCTCCTCAGTATGGGGCCTCGCCAGTGCTGAGTCAAGGGGTGGATCCGCGAAGTACCTTCTATGTCCTGAACCCTCACAATAACCTGTCAAGCACAGAGGAGCAATTTCGAGCCAATTTCAGCAGGTCAGGGGCACAAAGACAAGAAGAGGAGTGGGGAAGGGTAGACAACATACAGGGGCAACAAGCCTTTTCTCCAGAAACAGCTGTTGCAGCCCACCTTCTATTTAATGATCCCTCTGCCGTCTTTGCCATCTGACCCCTGCCATGCATTTCCCTATTCTCACTCCCGCCTTTTCCCTGCAGTGAAGCTGGCTGGAGAGGAGTGGTTGGGGAGGTGCCGAGACCCGAACAGGTGCAGGAAGCCCTGACAAAGCATGATTTGTATATGTGAGTGCTTAAGGCAGGGATGTGGGGAGAGGGCAGTCCTGAGGATGGTATCACCATGGGTCGCTTTGGGACTTGAGAGCCTCTGGAGACAAAGGCAGAGGCCAGGTACTGCTAGCTCAAGACTCATCTCACCTCCTTCTGCCTTAGCTATGCAGGGCATGGGGCTGGTGCCCGCTTCCTTGACGGGCAGGCTGTCCTGCGGCTGAGCTGCCGGGCAGTGGCCCTGCTGTTTGGCTGTAGCAGTGCGGCCCTGGCTGTGCATGGAAACCTGGAGGGGGCTGGCATCGTGCTCAAGTACATCATGGCTGGTTGGTGAGTCTCCAAGGGCAAGACCCATCCTAGGGCACTAAGACTCCTGCCCTCACCCCAGGTTCTTTCCCAGGTCTGAATCCTGCCTCTCTTGTGCCCCATTTTCCTCCTATCCCTAGTTCCCTGGCATGCCTGGACCATTTAACCCTTAGCTCCCATCTATTCTTCTCTTGTAACCAAGGGCCAAAGGAGTTTCTCATTGGTTCAGTCCTCTCTACTCACCCACCCCACCACCAATGGTGTTTTCCTATGTATTCTGTTTTAGAGCCCTTACTTTGTTTTTCTTTTCTTTTCCCAGCCCCTTGTTTCTGGGTAATCTCTGGGATGTGACTGATCGTGATATTGACCGCTACACGGAAGCTCTGCTGCAGGGCTGGCTTGGAGCAGGCCCGGGGGCCCCCCTTCTGTACTATGTAAACCAGGCCCGCCAGGCTCCCCGACTCAAGTATCTTATTGGGGCTGCACCTATAGCCTATGGCTTGCCTGTCTCTCTGCGGTAACCCCATGGAGCTGTCTTATTGATGCTAGAAGCCTCATACCTGTTCTACCTCCAAGGTTAGATTTAATCCTTCGGATAACTCTTTTAAAGTGACTTTCCCCAGTGTTTTATATGAAACATTTCCTTTTGATTTAACTTCAATATAATAAAGATACATCACTTAAACCTTGTTTTGTGTAGTTTATCTGAGAACATTTAAAGACATGTCATGACTGCCCCCCTTCCTGCTATGTGGTACTGTGAGCTGACAGGAACAGCTTATAGGAGATCAAGTTTGAGTGCCTAGGGAAGAAAGACAAAGACACAGGACAAAGCCTGCTGGGCCTGGCCGGACCTCAGCAGACAAATCTGGAGGAGAAAGGGGCATCAAAATGCTAAGTAGAGACAGGCCCAATGAAGGGTAGTGATAGACCCGTTGAGAGTGTTTTGGCCAGGTACCATCCGTCCATCCTTTCTTTCTGCCTCAGGTATCCTTGGAGTGGCTCTAGTGTTGTTTTTTTTTTGGTTTTTTTGAGACAGTCTTGCTCTGTTGCCCAGGCTGGAGTGCAGTGGCACAATCTTGGCTCACTGCAACCTCTGCGTGCCGGGTTCAAGCGATTCTCCTGCTTCAGCCTCCCAAGTAGCTGGGACTACAGGCACATGCCACCACGTCCCACTAATTTTTGTATTTTTAGTAGAGGCAGGGTTTCACCATATTGGCCAGGCTGGTCTCAAACTCCTGACCTTGTGATCCGCCCTTCTCAGCCTTCCAAAAGTGCTGGGATTACAGGCGTGAGTCACTGTGCCCAGCCATGGCACTAGTTTTAATGCCTCAGTTGCCCTGCCTCCCTCCTAAGTAGATGTTAAAGGCTACTGCTGTCTGCCCATGTACACCTGTTACACTTACCAATGCGTAACTTTAGCAGTAGAGTCTGTGGATCTGTGGAGTTCTAGTGTGGTTTTTCTCTCCAGTTGTTAAGCTCAAGGGAAGCAAATGTCTTACTCTCACGTATTCCTCACATATAGCACATGGTAAAACTTTTTTTTTTTTTTTTTTTTTTTGAGACAGTCTGGCTCTGTTGCCCAGGCTGGAGTGCAGTGGCGCATCTCAGCTCACTGCAAGCTCCGCCTCCTGGGTTCACGCCATTCTGCCTCAGCCTCCCCAGTAGCTGGGACTACAGGCGCTCGCCACCATGCTCAGCTAATTTTTTGTATTTTTATTAGAGATAGGGTTTCACCATGTTAGCCAGGATGGTCTCGATCTCCTGACCTCGTGATCTGCCTGCCTCGGCCTCCCAAAGTGCTGGGATTACAGGCGTGAGCCACTGTGCCAGGTCTTTTTTTTTTTTTTTTTTTTAGAGACAGAGTCTAGCTCTGTTGCTAGAGTGCACAATCACAGCCTACTACAGCCTCCAACTCTCCAGCTCAAGCAATCCTCCCACCTCAGCCTCCCGTGTAGCTAGGACTACAGGCATATGCCACCAGCCTGGCTAATTTTTGCATTTTTTGTAGAGACGGGGTGTCGCCGTGTTGCCCAGGCTGCCCTCAAACTCCTGGGCTCAAGTGATCTGCCCTTCTCGGCCTCCCAAAGTGCTGGGATTGCAGGAATGAGCCACCATGCCTGGCCAAAACATTTTATTAATTTGTGCTCTATGTGTTGACAATGGTGCTTCCTTGCTGTTCTCCCACCAACTCACTGGCAACGGGTTATAAACCCTTTTTCAGATCCTACTACGTGTCAGCCTACTTCCTGCTGGGGGAAGATGGTCATAGCGAGAGGGGAAGAATTAGTTCAGTGATGAGAACATGGTTGGTTCCTGCCTTCAACAAGCTTTCAATCTAATGCCTGATTTTTTCAAGAACAATTCAGAACGGTCTGACAAGGGATTTTTTTGTTGTTGTTATTTGTTTTTTTTCCTGCCTTTCGGCCTCAGAGGCCATCTGGGAAAAATAGTTTAGAATTTCCCTGCCATTTCCCTGCTGTGCGGGGAGGAACATTTGAAATCGGACCTGGCGGGGTACCAGCAGGCAGCACAAGCAGGTGGGGTAGAGAGGGGCAGGACGAGGCCCCAGTAGCCGTCACCATAGCAACCCAGCCTGCTATCTAGTACCTTATACCACCCACGTGGAGTAGCATACACTACTTTGTAATATCGTGGTTGTATCGTGAGAACTTTAAGATTTTGCAGTTCCCTATGGGCAGGAGTCCTGTTTGCTGCTACTTTACTGTACTAGGCTTAGACTATTTTATGAAAATAACTCACAGATCAGCCTCTGAGAAGTTCAAGCCCCTCCTTCCCTTCCGGGACGGAGGATCATAGAGCTATATGGCGCAGCGAGGCCTCCTGGCGCCATCGAGACGCGCAGAGGACGGCTAGAGCGTTGCTCGCCAAGAGACTTCCTCTTCGTTAGTCCTCCTTCCCAACATGGCGCAGTCTATTAACATCACGGAGCTGAATCTGCCGCAGCTAGAAATGCTCAAGAACCAGCTGGACCAGGTAGTGACGGGCTCCATAGGCACCTCTTTCCCGCTCTACATCCCCCCTGCCCACGCGTGCTTCCTTGCGCCCGGTCCCAAGTTGGGAGCCTACCTTGCCCAGGCGAAACCTTTATCCGGTCCCAGGACCCGCCCCCTCCCCGGCCGCTCTCTCTTTTCCCCATAGCCCTCTCATTGACCCGCTATACCCGTCCTCTGTAGGAAGTGGAGTTCTTGTCCACGTCCATTGCCCAGCTCAAAGTGGTACAGACCAAGTATGTGGAAGCCAAGGACTGTCTGAACGTGCTGAACAAGAGCAACGAGGGTATGGGGTAGGGGGGTGAGGGCAACCTAAAGTGGCAAGCCTGCTTCTCTCGTCCCACCTCCTAATCCAGTTTTTCTTACCTGAAACGAGAAAATCCATTACATATCGTATACTGCTTCATGAACCCTTTGCATGTTGCCTACCTAGAATTGAAATGTACAGGACATTCTTCTGCTTCTATTGCCCCTGTTTCCGTTCTTTTCACACTGTCTGTGGGTGCTGTGCCCTCTTGGAACTCTCTTTAACGTCTTACATTGGAGCCGCTAACCTTCCCCAGGTGTTTGTCTTCATTGCTTTCACAGGGAAAGAATTACTTGTCCCACTGACGAGTTCTGTATCCTTTCCACAGGAACGGCTACCTGCTGCCTTCTCCCTTTCTCCCTCACTCCTCCAAAAAGCGGGGAGGGGGATTGTTTTGATTACTTCAGTACTTCAGATTATCCTCTCCCCACAATGATTTTGATAACACCCTTTTTTTTTTTTTTAAAGACGGAATCTTGCTCTGTCGCCCAGACTGGAGTGCAGTGGTGCGATCTCGGCTCACTGTAACCTCCGCCTCCCGGGTTCAAGAGATTCTTCTGCCTCAGTCTCCTGAGTAGCTGGGACCGCAGGCACGCGCCACCACGACTGGCTAATTTTTGTATTATTAGTAGAGATGGAGTTTCACCATATTGGCCAGGCTAGTCTCGAACTCCTGACCTCGTGATCTGCCTGCCTTGGCCTCCCAAAGTGCTAGGATTACAGGCGTGAGCCACTGCCCCCGGCCAAGAGTACTCTTATTACACACTTTGTAGCTCTTTTATCTAACTTCACACCAACATCCAGCTAATGCCTTGTGAACACCAAGGAGTATGTATAGTTGAGATGTAATATTTCCCTTTGCTATTTGAGAACATTAATATGGAGATAAAGCTGGTGGTTTACACTTTGCTAATATCTTAGAAGATACAGGTAATAGACAAAAATAGGAGGATATAGGAACAGGGAGGTTGGCTCTGTTAATTGTGGCTCATTTCTAAACTGTCACTAAGAAACCTGGATTGTGTCCACTTGTTCAGTGTTTTACTTGAATGAGCAAGTTATGGCAGTAGGGCACCTTTAATCTGTAGTCTGAGAACTGACAGGCTAAAAGGAGCACAGGAATAGTAGTGTAGTAGGGAATGGTTAAAAAAAAAATTAGCCAGGCACGGTTGCTCACGCCTGTAATCCCCAGCACTTTGGGAGCCAAGGCTGGCAGATCACCTGAGGTCAGGAGTTCAAGATCAGTCTGGCCAACATGGTGAATCCCCGTCTCTACTAAATATACAAAAATTAGCCAGGCGTGGTGGCACACACTTGTGATCCCAACCACTCCGGAGGCTGAGACAGAAGAATCACTTTAACCCGGGAGGCGGAGGTTGCAGTGAGCCAATAGCACGCCACTGCACTCCAGCCTGGGCGACAGAGCGAGACTCTGTCTCAACAAACAAAAAAAAAATGAACTTCGGTAGGAATTATCTACTTCATGATTGAGGGTGTTAAGGGAAATGAGGCTGGCTTTCCACTTGTAGTACTCTACAACAGTAGGAAAACATTATATCTCGTCTTTCTGATGGGGCTAATGAGAAGAATTGCAAGAACTGCTTAGAGGGTGAGAGATGAGATGAGGCAGAACAAAAGGGTGTTCCAGCATACATCATTTTCTCCTTAAAGAACCAACTTCTCTGTCTTCTTTCCATTTGGAGTTACTGTTCTAAGGCCTCCAGATTATTCAGTCCTTATGCCTTGAAGCTTTTTGGAAAAGGGTCTTTGCAGGCCAAGCAGGCTGGCTGGCGGAATCATGGCTCATGCTGGGCTAGTTTTTGCCTTAATACTTGCTTCTCAGATGTATGTCCCTGGGAAGCTGCATGATGTGGAACATGTGCTCATCGATGTGGGAACTGGGTACTATGTAGAGAAGGTGAGTGAGAGCATGTGGATGCCCCTCTGAACAGGGAAGGGAAATTTAGGGGAAGTTCTAGAGTGCAACATGGCCAGAGGGAGTCTCCTTTTAGCCCCTCATTCACCTCTGATCTTGTAGACAGCTGAGGATGCCAAGGACTTCTTCAAGAGGAAGATAGATTTTCTAACCAAACAGATGGAGAAAATCCAACCAGCTCTTCAGGAGAAGCACGCCATGAAACAGGGTAAGTTTTTCCTGGGGCACCTCTTGACCCTGTCTATCTCCATGATAAAGAACATGGATTACAGAGTGAACCACGGGGGTGTCCCCTTTGCTGGAGTAAAACTACGTCTTAGTTTCTCTTTGGAATCTTTAGAATCTGTGTATTGCATAATCACTATCTGTAGATTCCTGGGTTGAGTGTTTGAGAAATTTAAAGGAAGGAAATCATTTTTGTGCTTTGGTGGAGCTCCTATTTAATGAGGATGGAATGGGGGAATGAGATGAACACACAGGAAGGAATCATGATCCAAATGAACTGAATACCAGCAATTATAACCCTGACTGCACATGAGAATCACTCAGGAAGTTTAAAAAGAAAGCCTGGGTCCGTTCCAGATTGACTAAATCAACTTGGAAGTCAAGGGAAGGGAAGTTGTACCAAGGTATGTTTTTTTGTTTTAAAAAAGCTCCCCTCTGTTACAATCAGGATTCAGAACCAGTGTTCCGAAGGTAAAAATCTTTCCACATTATAGTTTTCTGATTATGTCAGACTCATTTAATACCAAGTGTGTTCGTTTTTATATCTCTGATTAGCAGGGGTTTTTTTCCCCGAGACAGTCTCATTCTCACCACACCCAGCTGTGGTTAACATGTTGATTGATGCATTGTAGACCCTAAATTTGTGTTAGCGACCCCACAGTGGATCACTGAGTTAAAGTTTTATTAACAGTGCCAGACACGGTGGCTGACGCCTGTAATCCCAGCGCTTTGGGAAGCCGAGGCAGGTGGATCACCTGAGGTCAGGAGTTCAAGACCAGCCTGGCCACCATGGTGAAACCCCGTCTCTACTAAAAATACAAAGTTAACCTGGGCATGGTGGTGCATGTTTGTAATCTCAGCTATTCGGGAGGATGAGGCAGGAGAATCGCTTGAACCCCGGAGGTGGAGGTTGCAGTGAGCCAAGGTCGTGCCACTGCACTCCAGCCTGGGTGACAAGAGCAAGATTCCATCTCAAAAAAACAAAAAAGTTGGCTAGGCACGGTGGCTCAAGCCTGTAATCCCAGCACTTTGGGAGGCTGGCAGAGATGGGATCCTTGAGGTCAGGAGATGAGACCATCTGGCCAGCAGTGAAACCCGTCTCTACTGAAAAATACAAAAACTAGCCGGTCAAAATTTGGTGAGAGCCTGTAGTCCCAGCTACTTGGGAGGCTGAGGAGGCAGGAAGAATGGCATAAACCGGGAGGAGGGCTTGCAGTGAGCTGGGAATCAAGCCACTGCCTCCAGCCTGAAGCGACAGAATGAGACTCCGTCTCAAAAAAAAACAACAAAGCGATTTTTTATTGGCGGTAGTGGCTCCGCCTATAATCCCAGCACTTTGGGAGGCGAGTGAGGCCCGGATCCCTGCAAAGGAGTCAAGGAGATCGAGACCCTGGTAAACCAAGTCTCTACTAAAAATACAAAAATTAGCGGAAGTGGTGAGAGCCTGTAGTCCCAGCTTCTCAGGAGGCTGGGGCAGGAGAATGGGCGTGAACCGAGGCCGGAGCTTACAGTGAGCCGAGATCGCCACTACTGCCTCCAGCCTGGGCGACAGCCTTGAGACTCGATCTCAAAAACGTTTTATTAATAACAAACTGTAGTTAGTTGTCCACCTGTCCTTAAACTTGCCTGTAACTTCTCCTTAACTCTAGGTTCTCCTTTTTGCTCCTAACCTTTGACGCTTCTTTTTTTCCACAGCTGTCATGGAAATGATGAGTCAGAAGATTCAGCAGCTGACAGCCCTGGGAGCAGCTCAGGCTACTGCTAAGGCCTGAGAGTTTTTGCAGAAATGGGGCAGAGGGACACGGCTTTGGGCATGGCTTCCTGGTGCTGGGAAGGGTCTTGTGTTTAATGCCAATAAATGTGCCAGCTGGGCAGAATGTTGGTCTTTTCTTGGATTAAGCAAGGGACTGGTGATGAGATGGGGGGTGGTCGAGAGTGTGGGCCCCGCCCCAGAGCCTGATGCACAGGGTTGATGCGGTGCTCCTCTTGAAGGCTCCACCGCAGGGCCCTTTGACCAGCTGGAAGAAATCCTAGGCTGGGAGTGAGCTGCTGCTCACTCTGCGGAGCTGGTTGCCAAGCCAACGGTTGGCAAGCGGAAGTGGAGCTCCGCTGGCGCTTTCCCTTCCGGGTCGGCTCTCCTGCTTCCCCACCGGGAGAGTCTTATGGGATACCGCTTCCTGCGCGGCCTTTTAACGCTGCTGCTGCCGCCGCCGCCGCCACCCGTATATACCCGGCACCGCATGCTCGGCCCAGAGTCCGTCCCGCCCCCAAAACGACCCCGCAGCAAACTCATGGCATCGCCCCGAATCGGGACGCACAATGGCACCTTCCACTGCGACGAGGCACTGGCATGCGCACTGCTTCGCCTGCTGCCGGAGTACCGGGTACGGTCCGCGAAAAGTGACCCTGACACTGCGTGCATGCATGCCTCCGGGGTAGATGGCATTCTGCTGACAGGGTCCCTCCGATAGCGCGGGGCATCCCAAGCACCCTTCCTACCCGCCCTGTCTCCCTGAAGTCCAGCTTTAATCTCCTACCCGGCGACCTCTGGCAGCCCCTTCACCCCTGTGTACCTCGCAGGATGCAGAGATTGTGCGGACCCGGGATCCCGAAAAACTCGCTTCCTGTGACATCGTGGTGGACGTGGGAGGTGAGTACGACCCTCGGAGACACCGATATGACCATCACCAGAGGTAGGTTCTCAGATACCATTTATTTAACTTCCTTGACTTCAGCTTTCCTCTGTGCTCCAATTCAGCCATCCACTGCAGTGGTCCGCGTCAGCGAAAATAACTGCCTCATTGTTGAAATCAAACTCCCACTAGGACTACACCATCCTTCCGCCCTGCCTGTTCTTCACCCATCTCCTTGGCCTGGGACCTCCCTTGGTTCTCAGGGAGTCCCTCAGGCCCCTTATCTCATCTCCTTCCTTAGCCAAGGCTTTTTTCCCACCAGCGACTTCATCACCCTGAAGGGATGGCCTGCCCCGCCCCACCTGTGGGCGTTTCTCGTCAGATGGAACCAGAGACTTGAGAAAAGAAATGAGACACAGAGACAAAGTATAGAGAAAGAAAAAGTGGGCCCAGGAGACCAGCGCTCAGCATACAGGGGACCCACACCGGCACCGGTCTCTGAGTTCCCTCAGTATTTATTGATCATTATCTTTACTATCTTTTAGAAAAAGGAGAAGTGGCAGGACAATAGGGTCATAGTAGGGAGAAGGTCAGCAGAAAGACATATGAATAAAGATCTCTGTGACATGTATAAGTTTAAGGAAAAGTACTGTGCCTTGATGTGCATATGCAAACATCTCCATAAACATTTTCAGTGCATAAAGAGCAGCATTGCAGCCAGCACGTCCCACCTCCAGCCCTAGTCCCACCGCCAGCCCTAAGACGGTTTTCTCCTATCTCAGTAAATACACTATCACATGGGGAGAAACCTTGGACAATACCTAGCTTTCCTAGGCAGAGGTCCCTATGGCTTTCCGCAGTGTTTGTGTCCGTGGGTACTTGAGATTAGAGAATGGTGATGACTTTTGACAAGCATACTGCCTTCAGGCACTGGTTTAACAAAGTACATGCTGCACAGCCCCAAATCCATTAAACCTTGAGTCACCACAGCACAAGTCTCTGTAAGGACAGGGTTGGGGGTAGGGTTACAGATTAACAGCATCTCAAGGCAGAAGAATTTTTCTTAGTACAGAACAAAATGGAGTCTCTTATGTCTACTTCTTTTTTTTTTTTTTTTTTTTTTTGAGACAGAGTCTTGCTCTGTCGCCCAGGCTGGAGTGCAGTGGCACGATCTTAGCTCACTGCAAGCTCCGCCTCCTGGGTTCACGCCATTCTCCTGCCTCAGCCTCCGGAGTAGCTGGAACTACAGGCGTGTGCCACATGTCCGGCTAATTTTTGTGTTCTTAGTAGAGACAGAGTTTCACCATGTTGGCCAGCCTGGTCTCAAACTGCTGACCTCAAGCAATCACCTGTCTTGGCTTCCCAAAGTGTTGGGATTACAGGTGTGAGCCACTGAGTCCAGCCTGTATTTACTCAAGATTTAATAATAAAAGTCAGTTAACAAATGGAGCTCCCTAGGTAATTCTGAGATGGACTGGTATTTAGAAATCACGGCTGTAGTTTCTACTTCCCTAACATCTGTTATATCTTTTCTCTATTTTCTGCCCCACTGCTATTCAAATTCTTGCCTTCTTTATTCACCTGACCATTGCTGGTAATCTTGCATCTGTTCTCCATGCTGGCTGGTGCAATGCTCTAACATGCACCTGCCTGCTTAAAATCCCTCAATGACTTCGATTACCCACAGATAAAGTCCAGTGGTCTGGCCCTGCCTGCCCTTCCAGCTTTTTCTTTTGCCATTCACGTCTCACACCTGAGCTGCCTTTCCTGAAGTTCTGTCAAGAGACTTGTCTCTCAGCCATCATTCATGTTGTTCCCTCTACTTGGAATGCTTTTCCTCTTTTACGCCTTGTCTATCTGGTGGACACCCACTAATTCATCTTTCAGAACTGACCTGAAGGCTCTCCTCTGAACCCTTTCCTCATCCCTTCCTTCCTTTCCCTCGTCTTGTCTAGTGAGAGTACTCTGGGGGTTGTGTTTGTCGGCCTCCGGCAGATGAATCTAAAGGCGAGGACAGTGTCTTGGTTTTTTTTTTTTTTTTTTTGAGACGGAGTCTTGCTTTGTCGCCCAGGCTGGAGTGCAGTGGCCGGATCTCAGCTCACTGCAAGCTCCGCCTCCCGGGTTTATGCCATTCTCCTGCCTCAGCCTCCCAAGTAGCTGGGACTACAGGCACCCACCACCTCGCCCGGCTAGTTTTTTTGTATTTTTTTAGTAGAGATGGGGTTTCACCGTGTTCGCCAGGATGGTCTCGATCTCCTGACCTCGTGGTCCGCCTGTCTCGGCCTCCCAAAGTGCTGGGATTACAGGCTTGAGCCACCACGCCCGGCCAGTGTCTTGGTTTTTTATCCTTAATGTCTAATAAAACATAAAATGTGGCAGATAGGAAGCATTGAATTAACCATTGAATGAATGCATGGAGAGTCTAGCCAAGGTGCCTCACCTCAGCCCCACCTCCCTCTGCTCCTCAGGTCTTTTACAGAGACCATGAGCTCCCTGTCCCCTGGGAAGCCGTGGCAGACCAAGCTGAGCAGTGCGGGACTCATCTATCTGCACTTCGGGCACAAGCTGCTGGCCCAGTTGCTGGGCACTAGTGAAGAGGACAGCATGGTGGGCACCCTCTATGACAAGGTGGGGACCTGAGGACAGAGATGCCCCCCACATGCATTTCCGGCAGACCACCTGGGAGCAGTGCTCACACAGCACTCAGCACTGGGCCTCGGGGCAGGGTTCCTGGCCTATAGCAGGCCCAACACTCATCCTCTCCCTCAGTCAGGCTCATCTCACAAGGGCATGGTGATACCTCCCCTGCCTACATCCTGGGGTGGTTGTGAGAAGTGGGTGCTGTAATATATGGAAAAGGGCTTTGAAAACCATAAAGCAGCATGACCCCGTCTTTTTCTTGACAAACACAGACAGCAATTGCTCAGCACCTTTGGGTAAACAGAGGGGAGACTGCTTATATGTAGAAGCAGATGGCTCAGAGGTTCTGGCTGCCCTGAAGGTTGAGGGAAGCGTATATTAGGCACTCCTGTAATTCACTAGTGGCACATAAATTGGGAAGCTCAGCTGGGAAGAGTTGTATTATGAAACTGTCTTTGGATTCCACCAGTGTCCCCTGCAAGCAGCTTCCTGCTGTTGGGGAAGGAATATGGCTAGTGGCCCTGGCATGCAAGTCAGGTCTCACATTACTGAGGACAGACACTTACTTGTTTATAAGTCAAAGCTTAGGTTCAGTCAGCTGTATTTCTTGCAGGTAGGCTGTTGAGTTCAGTTCTCAGTTTTAGCTTGCCCATCTTCTGCCCTCTGTAACTACAGAATTTTTGGAATATCAAGATTTTAGACTGCCTGGGTCAGTTTTCCCTTCCACTGCTGAAGGGTTTCTAAACAACTGACAATTTTTTTTTTTTTTTGAGACAGGGTCTTGCTCTGTCATCCAGTCTGGAGTGCAGTGGCACGATCTCAGCTCACTGCAACCTCTGTCTCCTGGGTTCAAGCAATTCTGCCTCAGCCTCCTGAGTAGCTGGGATTATAGGCGCCTGCCACCACGCCTGGCTAATTTTTGTATTTTTAGTAGAGGCGGGGTTTCACCATGTTAGCCAGGCTGGTCTCGAACTCCTGACCTCAAGTAACCCACCCGCTTTCGCCTCCTAAAGTGCTGGGATTACAGGTGTGAGCCACTGCGCCCGGCCCTAACAAGTGACTAAATTTAACCTGTGTTTATTTATTTATTTATTTTATTTATATATTTTTTTGAGACGGAGTCTCGCTCTGTCGCCCAGGCTGGAGTGCAGTGGCCGGATCTCGGCTCACTGCAAACTCCGCTTCCTGGGGTTACGCCATTCTCCTGCCTCAGTCTCCTGAGTAGCTGGGACTACAGGTACCCGCCACCTCGCCTGGCTAGTTTTTTGTATTTTTTAATAGAGACGGGGTTTCACCATGTTAGCCAGGGATGGTCTTGATCTCCTGACCTCGTGATCCGCCCGCCTCGGCCTCCCAAAGTGCTGGGATTACAGGCATGAGCCACTGCGCCCGGCCTATGTATTTATTTTTGAGAGACTGTTGCCCAGGTTGGAGTCCAATGGTGCCATCATGGCTTGCTGCTGCTTTGAACTCCTAGGCTCAAGCAATCTTCCCACCTCAGCCCCCCAAGTAGCTGAGACTCTAGGTGCATGCCACCATGCCTGGCTAATGATATGTCTTAATTTTTTGTAGAGAGGGTCTTGCTACGTTGCCCAGGCTGGACTCAAACTCCTGGGCTCAAGTGATCCTCCCACCTAAGCCTAAACCCATGTTTTAACTGAGCATCAGGTTGGGGTCCAAACCAAGAAGTGCTGGGCATAGAAGTTACTTTCTCAGTGCTCTGAGAGTAGCACTTTTCTACATACCACAGGTGTAGTGTTATGGAGGCCTATTTTGTAGGGCAATTTTGCATAAAGTTTCTGCCCCGAGACTCTTGAGGCATTATCCTACCATTTATTCAGACCCAGGAGACAACTGCTGATGTCATGTGGCACATTATGGGCTTCCCTGGAACCCTAACCCAGCAACCAGCTTTTGGTGTCTAATCTCAGACTCATTTTCTCCCTCTTGACTTGTGTTCTCAACCAGAGCCCCTCCTGCACCTCATTAACCATGTCACTGAATACCTACTCACCCCACCTGGAGACTTACCAGCCTTCAACCACAGGGACCCACTCCCACAGAGACCCTCTAGCACCTGGAAGACCCTCTTCCTTGTTCAAAAGTTAGCAGTCCCCTCCCCACACGTGTTGGCTTTGGTTTGGGCTTTGTGCAGCAGAATGAGCATGGATTAGAAACCAGGTGATCTGAATTCCAGTCACAGCACAATGAGACTTCTGAGCTTCAGCAAGCTGCTGAACTTGCCAGTTCTCCCTTTTCTCATCCAGTTATGTTGAGAGATCCTCACAGGGCTGAAAGAGTGTGTATGAACATACTTTGAATCATGTAAGACTTCACATAAATAGTAGGTAGCCTCAAGAAAGTTTCCCCTGCTGCTGCCTTAGATGTATGAGAACTTTGTGGAGGAGGTGGATGCCGTGGACAATGGGATCTCCCAGTGGGCAGAGGGGGAGCCTCGATATGCACTGACCACTACCCTGAGTGCACGAGTTGCTCGACTTAATCCTACCTGGAACCAGCCTGACCAAGACACTGAGGTAAGGTGGTGTGGGAGGAAACCCTGAGACCTGTAAGAACCTTGGGCGGGGGGAAATGGGAGCATTTATTTCTCCTAAGCCCTAGCAAATTCCAAGTTTGCGCCAGCACCCTGGTTCTGATTCTCATCATTCCCAGGCAGGGTTCAAGCGTGCAATGGATCTGGTTCAAGAGGAGTTTCTGCAGAGATTAGATTTCTACCAACACAGCTGGCTGCCAGCCCGGGCCTTGGTGGAAGAGGCCCTTGCCCAGCGATTCCAGGTATAGGCCTTGGAGGAGGCATTGTGGCTTGGGGATTACTGACTGCCAATCAACAGGTGCTCCTGCTTCTACCCTAAACCCTAAACCTTTTCTTTTTTTCTTTTTTGAGATGGGATCTCTGTCTCTCTGTCACCCAGGCTGGAGTGCAGTGGCAGACAACCTCAATCTCCTGGGCTCGAGCAATCCTCCCACCTCAGCCTCCTGAGTAGCTGGGACTACAGGCACACGCCACCTCACCCAGCTGATTTTTGTATTTTTTGTAGAGACAGGGTCTCACTTTGTTGCCTAGGCTTGTCTCAAATTCCTGAGCTCAATTGATCCTCCCACCTCAGCCTACCAAAGTGTTGTGACTACAGGCATGATCATCATGCCCAGCCTACCTTAAACCTTTTAGCTATCCTCTCCCTCTTTCAGGTGGACCCAAGTGGGGAGATTGTGGAACTGGCGAAAGGTGGATGTCCCTGGAAGGAGCATCTCTACCACCTGGAATCTGGGCTGTCCCCTCCAGTGGCCATCATCTTTGTTATCTATACTGACCAGGCTGGACAGTGGCGAGTACAGTGTGTGCCCAAGGAGCCCCACTCATTCCAAAGCCGGTGAGGCCCTAGGGAACCACCCTACTGACCTTCAGGCCTGTCTCAGCCTTGTTAAGAGAAGGCTGCCAATTCTGACCTCTGCTCTGCTCCCTCTTTCTACCCGCTTGTAGGCTGCCCCTACCAGAGCCATGGCGGGGTCTTCGGGACGAGGCCCTGGACCAGGTCAGTGGGATCCCTGGCTGCATCTTCGTCCATGCAAGTGGCTTCATTGGCGGTCACCGCACCCGAGAGGGTGCCTTGAACATGGCCCGTGCCACATTGGCCCAGCGCTCATACCTCCCACAAATGTCCTAGTGTCATAAAACCTTCCACCTCATACTGACCCAGTCCTTGACTCATTCTTGCCCTACACCATTCTGGAAACTTGTGAAAAGTGAAACAACTATTTATATGTAAGACCCTGTGTTAGATGTATTTTCTTCACAGTAACTTCTCAGTCTTGCTTTCCAAAGCATTTGAATCCATACAGCTTCTAGGGTTAACGTGACCAAATTCACAAGTGGCTAAAAAGTGACAGAACAGGGCCTTAACTCAAAGTCCATGCTTTTTCCCCCTACTCTACCCCAGTGCAACTCCTTGGAAAAGACAGACTGGTAACTGAGCGGAAAACAAAAGGAAAACTTATTTTTTATTAGAGGTGGGAATGTGGGGAGTGGGGCAGAACAGGTGGTGGCCCTGGGAGAGGGTCCCAAGGGGCAGAGGTTGGGGATGTCTCAGTAAAGAGGGGCAGGTCATGAATACAGCCTCCACCCCCAGCAGGGGGTTCTTGGGCCCGGCCAAGCACTGGGCTAAAACGTGGAAACTGGGCATTGACAAAGTACAGCGGGATGTGAGCAATTCGGCCTGTGGACCAGCCCTGCAGAGAAGGGAAAGAAAAGGATCAGAGCCTGGGCCCAAAGAAGGGCCATCTGGCAGAGCCATACAGCAGCCAAGGCCCTTAGCTTCTCCATCCAACTCCTGGAAGCCCCAGCAGCCTGGCGCACTCACCACACTGAGCAGGGCCCCTTTGTTGAAGGAAGGATGGAAAGTGATGAGCTGGGGCTGGGCTCCTGGCTCCCCCTGGATAATGCCACTAGAAGAAAAGGTGAGCAGGCAACCGGAGGCAGAAGGGAGCTGCATGTAGTGGGATGTGGGTTTTGTGCAGGAAGGCTGGTGAGAAGTCCAGACCTAAGGGCCCACATGGCACTTACCAGGGAAGGAGCTCAAACACAGGGCTGTTTCGAGTGCAAAAAAGGAGGATGACTGGTTTACCATCCTGTACTCTTGGGTTTCCTGTAAGAAATGGATCCAGGGATAGGGGAGGAACTCTGAAGACAGAGTCCCAGGACAGGGGCAGAGGAGAACTCCAAGCCAGGGCATGGCCTCACTAGATTAATTGGGAAGATGGCTGTAGGCTGAGCCCTTCATCCTTGCCTCTTACCTTTCATGAGCACAGCCAGACGCTCCCCACTGGGGTCCCAGACCATGGAGTGAGCCTCTCCCCCAAGCCTGTGAGTGAGGACAGAGTTTCAGTGTGGTCCCTCCCATCTGCTTTTCACTGCTACTCCCTCAACCACTCAGCTCACCTCTCCTCACCATCTGGTGTCTGTATTGTTGTCTCAGACAGATCTGCCACAATTGTTGCTGACTTTGCACCTCCAACGCGCCCCTTTCCCTCACCTGTGGATGGATAAGAGCAGAGAGGTTCTTGCAAGAAACAGGCCTCTCACTGGTCCCCCGCCAGCTCACCAAAGGCATCAACACCTCGAAATTTCCTAAGCTTCTATATTTCCCTTTATCCCTCAGAGCTGCATCTTACCAAAGGTTGCTGCCTCCCTCTGACCACCCCAAATACTGAAATGTTGCCCTAACTCACCACATTGTTCTGGAAAAGACAGGGAGTAAATCAGTGGCTCTCCCAATACAGTGAACAGCAGTCGGTTGCCATCTGGGCTCCAGCAGCCAGTCTGGGGTCAGGGAGCAAAAGGCAGGAGAAGGTATGTCTACAGTAGAATGCAGGAGGGAAAATAGAGGTGGCCGGGCTTGGGGGCATCAGGGGCCCATTGGAATCATCTCCCCAGCGTCTGTCAATCAGAGTCCCCTCTTACCTGACAGCGCCCTGATAGAGTAGGCCACCTCTCACAAGTCCACATCTGGGCCTCCCAGACTCTAAGCCAGAGAAAAGCAAATTACAGCTCAGGACCTCTAAGTTCTAAAACTTGGACCCACCTCCCTTGACAGAGCTTCCAGGAGCTAAGTGCCTTTCTCTAGGTCCTTGTCCTCCCTCCATCCTCCGCCCACTCACCGAAAGACAGCTGAAGGAGTGGTAGCCAGGATTTTGCTGCCATCTGGGGACCAGAGCAGGTTGGTCACCCCACCTCCTCGAAACCAGGGAAGGGGGACACAGGTCTCTGTTGAGACATCCCATACCTAGGAGAGTGGGGCAAAAGATAAGGGAAAACTCAAGCACCCTATCATCTCTCAGAGGGCTGGCCTCTCTAATGTACACAGAGCCAGAAACGAGAGGAAGCAGGAGAGGGACTGTGAAACATGAGGCACAGGTTCATGCTAATGATTACAGAGAATGGAATTTTAAACCTCATGAGTCTGATGGCAAAGCTCCTCTCTGGGTAAGTTTAAGACTGAATGAACCAAGGTCCCTCCTCCTTCCCCCAAGATGTTTCCACCACCGAGTGAGGAACGCTTTTGCCAGGACTGAAATGCACATGAGGGGCAGGGACCCACTCACCCGGATAGCAGCATCCACGGGTGAAGCTGAGAGCAGCCGCCCTCCACTGGGGGCCCAGGCCAAGCTAGTAACAGGTGTATGCCCAGGGTGAGACAGCACTTGGGCACAGCCAGAAGAGGGTCTGCAGGGGAACACAGAGGATGTGGAGTCAGGAGATGACAAGAAACCATCCCCAAAATTCTATTTCTTTGCCTCCTGCTAAAACTTCCTATCGTGATGGCCCGTTCTGGACTCAAATCCAGGTTGGGAAAAAGGAATAAGGATTGTGGAAGTTAAAAGAAAAAAACAGTGAAGGGGAAAAAAGGCCAAATCACGAGCAGGTCAACAGAGAAGAGGTGATTTGCAAGATCTCAGGCCAGGGTGAAAGAGAGTGCTTTCACCATAGGCCATGAGGAGGCAAAAGCTAACCAGAAACCTAGAAGGTACTGCCCTGGGGTGGTATTAGGCCCCACCCCAGAACACAGCTATCTGCCCACAGGCCATCCACCCTGGCCATCCAGCCTGGCCATCCATCCAACCAGGGATAATCTATGACCTTACTTCAAGGTTCCAACCTTTTCTCTCCAGAGTTATCTAACACTCCTCAGAACACACCCTGTGCTCCGAAACAGCCCTCCTGCCTTGCCTTATCAGAGCACCTCCCACCTTTGCACTCCTGCGTTTGCTGCTTATCATAAAGATGCTGCATGTGGCTCAGCCTCCATCACCAGCAGGGAACTACCTGAGGGCGCCTGCCATGTGTCTGCAGCTGTGTGTCAGCTGTGTATTTCCAGAGTCATGTGCCTGGACAGATGAAGGCTACTACCTAAATTAATGCCACCTTCTCTTTCTACCTAACTATAACCACCTTCAGCTCCAGTGAAGTCTTAGTCACAGATGTACAATTTAATTCTCTTCAACTTTACAATAAATCACAGCTGCCTTTGCAGGTGGGTTCAGATTCATCTCATTCTTTTCGGTGGCTCCACTGTATACCACTCAATAGATGAACTACAATCTATTCAGTCCTGCCTCTACAAATGGACATTTGACTTGTTTGTAATTTTTTATTATACATAATGCTGTAAAAAATATCTCCTGGGCCAGACATGGTGGTTCACACTCCAGGCTGGAGTGCAGTGGCACGATCATAGCACACTGCAGCCTCAAACTCCTGAGGCTCCTGCCTCAGCCTCTAAAGTAACAAGGACTACAGATGTACACCACCACGCCCAGCTAGTTTTTTCATTTTTATTTTTTGTATAGTGTCTATGTTGCCCAAGCTAGTCTCAAACTCCTAGGCTCAAGTGATCCATCTGCCTCAGCCTCCCAAAGTGCTGGAATTACACCCATGAACCATCACGTGCCTGGCCTTGTTTTTTGTTCATGTATTTATTTTAAAAATTTTTTAAAAATCAAGTTTCGCCTTGTCGCCCAGGCTAGAGTACAATGGCATTATCTCAGCTCACTGAACTTCCACCTCCTGGGTTCAAGCGATTCTCCTGCGTCAGCTTCCTGAGTAGCCAGGATTACAGGCACGCGCCACCACACCCAGCTAATTTTTGTATTTTTAGTAGAAACAAAAACAAAAAAACCAACAACCTTCCAGGCGTGGTGTACGCACCTGTAGTCCCAGCTACTTGGCTAGAGGCTTACTTGAGCCCAGGTGTTCAAGGCTGTAATGTGCGATGACTGAGTCTGTGAATAACCACTTCATCCCAGCCTGGGCAACATAATGAAACCCCATCTCTAAAATAACCAAAAAACAGGCCAGGTGTGGTGGCTCATGCCTGAAATCTCAGCACTTTGGGAGGCCGAGATGGGCGGATCACGAGGTCAGGAGATCGAGACCATCCTGGCTAACACGGTGAAACCCTGTCTCTACTAAAAAATACAAAAAACTAGCCGGGCGAGGTGGCGGGCGCCTGTAGTCCCAGCTACTTGGGAGGCTGAGGCAGGAGAATGGCGTGAACCCAGGAGGCGGAGCTTGCAGTGAGCTGAGAGCGGGCCACTGAACTCCAGCCTGGGCGACAGAGCGAGACTCCGTCTCAAAAAAAAATAAAAAATAAAAAATAAAAAAAAATAAAAATAAAAAATAAAAAATTGGCCTGTGATGGCATGCGCCTGTAGTCCCAGCTACTTGGGAGGCTGAGGCAGGAGAATCGCTTGAACCCAGGAGGCAGAAGTTGTTGCGGTGAGCTGAGATTGCGCCACTTGCCCTCCAGCCTGGACGACAGAGTGAGATTCCATCTCAAAAAAAAAAAAGAAAAAAAATCTGTGATTATGTATTTTTTTCTTATAGTACCTACTGTCAAGGTTTAGGTATTAGTGTTACATTAGCTTTATAAAAATAAATCAGGATAGATCCTGCAACAAAAAAAGGGAGGACAGGCCGGGCGCGGTGACTCATGCCTGTAATCCCAGCACTTGGGAATGCTGAGGCGGGTGGATCATGAGGTCAAGAGGAGAATCCTTTGAACCCGGGAGGAAGAGGTTGCAGTGAGCCAAGATTGTGCCATTGCACTCCATCCAGCCTGGGCAACAAGAGTGAAACTCTGACCCCCCCCAAAAAAAAACCCATTATTTTCTTCTACAATCCACTTTGGTAACTTATATTTTGCTAGAAAATCAAACATTTCCACAGGGCGCAGTGGCTCACTCCTATAATCCCAGCACTTTGGGAAGCCAAGGCGGGCGGATCACAAGGTCAGGAGTTCAAGACCAGCCTGGCCAATATGGTGAAACCCTATCTCTAATAAAAATACAAAAATTAGTTAGCACATGCCTGTAGTCCCAGCTACTTGGGACGCTGAGGCTGAAGAATCGCTTGAACCCGGGAGGCTGAGACTGCAGTGAGCCGAGATCACGCCACTGCACTCCAGCCTGAACAACAGAGCGAGACTCCATCTCAAACAAACAAACAAAAAAAATCAAACATTTCCTTCAGATTTTCAAATTTGTTGGCCTAAACATGTCCATAATACTCTTATAATTCTTCTATTTTCTACCATATCTATATCTTTCCACTTCTGAAAATAGTATACTTTGGTTTTTTCTCCTTAATTAGGCTGACCAAAAGGTTTTCTTCTTTATTCATATATATATATGTACATATATATATGTACCGCACACACACACACATACACACTTTGTTCTTTGAGATAGTCTTGCTCTGTTGCCCAGGATGGAGTACGGTGGCACGATCTCGGCTCACTACTGCAACCTCTGCCTCCCAGGTTCAAGTGACTCTCCTGCCTCAGCCTGCCGAGTAGCTGAGACTACAGGCGAGCACCACCACGCCCGGTTGACTTTTTTTATTTTTAGTAGAGATGGGGTTTCACCGTGGTAGCCAGGATGGTCTCATCTCCTGATCTCATGATCCACCTGCCTCAGCCTCTCAAAGTGCTGCGATTACAGGTATGAGCCACCGCACCCAGCCTTTTTTTTTTTTTTTAAGACAGTGTCGGTGGCAGGCGCCTGTAGTCCCAGCTACTCGGGAGGCTGAGGCAGGAGAATGGTGTGAACCTGGGAGGCGGAGCTTGCAGTAAGCCGAGATCGCACCACTGCACTCCAGCCTGGGCGACAGAGCGAGACTCCGTCTCAAAAAAAAAAAAAAAAAAAGACAGTGTCTCACTCTGTCACCCAGACCACAGTGCAGCTGCAGTGGTGTGATGTCAACTCACTGCAACCGCCGCTTCTCAGGTTCAAGTGATTCTTGTGTGTCAGCCTCCCGAGTAGCTGGGATCAGAGGCATGCACCACCACGTCCGGCTAATTTTTTGTATTTTTAGTAGAGATGGGGTTTCACCATGTTGGCCAGAATGGTTTCAAATTCCTGGCCTCAAGAAATCCACCCACCTTGGCCTCCCAAAGTGCTGGGATTACAGGCATGGGCCACTGTGCCTGGCCTAATTTTTGTATTTTTAGCAGAGACGGGTTTTACCATGTTGACCAGGTTGGTCTCAAACTCCTGACCTCAGGTGATCCTCACGCTTTGGCCTCCCAAAATGCTGGGATTACAGGTATGAGCCACTGTCCGCAGCCTTATTCCTAATTTTTTTTTCTTTTTTTTTTTTTTTAGACAGAGTCTCGTTCCATTGCCCAGGCTGGAGTGCAGTGGCATGATCTCGGCTCACTGCAACCTCCGTCTCCCAGATTCAAGCGTTTCTCCTCCCTCAGCCTCCCAAGTACCTGGAACTACAGGTGCACACCACCAGGCCCAGCTAATTTTTGTATTTTTAGTAGTGACATGTTGGCCAGGCTGGTCTCGAACTCCTGACCTCAGCTGATCCACCCGCCTCCACAGTCCAAAGTGTCGGAATTACAGGCATGAGCCACAGCACCCAGCTTATTCATAACTTAAAGAACCAATTTCTGGTTTTATTTTTAGTTAGTTCTCACAGGTATGCTTTTTCTAATTTCATTAGTTTCTGATCTTATCAGCACTAATTTTCTTCACACTTCCTTCAAGTCTCCTGATAGTCCTCTGAAAGACAGTCTTTCCACCCCATAACCCACAGACACATTGTCCCCACAATCCAAAAAGCCCCTAGTTCTGTCTCTTTCTCCAGATTATTCTCAGCAACCCACTTTTATCTTACATCTGCTTTTCCCATAGCCCTGGGAAGTGCTGTGAGGACAAAGAACTTCTCCTTTCAGACCTCCTCACCACCCACCATGCCTAGCATTGCATAACTCTCAGGCCAAGATAAGACAGGCTACTAAGACTTACCGGGTAGACAAGGAGGTAGGGTCCAGGGTCCAGATGAGAATGCAGCTCTGGCAGGCCACAGCCAAGACAGAGGCACTAAGAGGTTTCCAGGCCAGAGCCGCCACATTTCGCTGCAGCCGGTGCTTCAGGGAGGGGACTATGGTGCTAGGGTGAAGGGATAAGAAACTGAGTCAAGACAGGAACACTAAGGCTCCAGCAACCAGAGTGCAGTTAAGGAGGGAAAGTCAGAGAGAAGAAGGAGGATTCATTTAGGGGCCAAGGGCACTATGGGACAGGAAAGGATAACGGTTAGGTCTAGAAAAAGCACATATCCAGTTATCGAGTTTCTCTGACCCCAGTTCTGGAAGGAGCCCTATGAACCAGGTACAAGAACTACAGGACTTCCCGGGACCAAGGCTGGCAAGGGAAGATGATATTGACAAGTCAGAGCCCACCTGGTGTCTCCACACACACCTGCTGGCATTATACACACGGACTGAGTCATCTAGCAGGGCCACTGCAAACTTGTTGGTGTGGGGGTGCCACGCAAAGACACGCAAGCAGCAGCTGGACCTAAGGAAGGGTTAACATGAAGAGTTCCTGCACCTACCCCTACCCTAGACCAGAAGCTCACATTCATTTCCAGTAAGGACATGGTTTTTCTCTACTTTTTCTTGTATTCTCTTTTTTGGGGGGACAGAAGGAATGAAAACATGGTGAGCAATCAGAAAAGGAGTAGGAGTCTTTGCCTTCTCCCCAGAGGAAGTTTCGAGGTTCAGGACTTCCTTCCCACAAAGCTCCAGGGCTTGTGCACTCACCAATTTGTGACTTGGGCAAATTCAGCAATCAGATCTTCACTCCTGAGCTGTAAGAACAAAGCAGACAGAGGACACACTGGGGCAAAAGGAGCCCATCCCCTCAATATTCCTACCCGGGAGCTGGACCACTCCTACCTTCTGAAGTCATCACACCCAACCCTGACCTGCAAGGATAGGAATGGGGGCAGAGTAGGATGGGGACGCAGCAACTGCAGAGGGCTGGGGAGGAAGCCAAACTTACAGACAGATGGGGGAACAGGGACCCATGGAGGGAAGAGGCCCATCGACAGAGTGCCAGGGCCCAGCCGGATGCCGTCTTCACCCACTCAAACACTGTAGGGTTGAGGAAGCAGCCCTGATTAAACCATTCAGAGGCCTCTTACCAGGTACCCTCTAGGTGAAAGACAAGGAAGGACAGGCACTCCCCAGGTCCTTCTGCCCAGTAAGTACTCTCAACATCTCACTCTGGACACCCACTCTGGACACCCACTCTGGACACCCACTCTGGGTTATTTGGGTAGGCAGAGGAGAGAAGATGACAGGAAAAATACAGCTAAAAGAGGCTGGGCCAACAGATGTCAGGTGAGTTCAAGAATATGGAGGGGAAGATAACCACAAAACGAGCGAAGACTGGAGAGAAAAATACTTACCCTCTTCTTCTGAGTTTGCAATTTCATTTAGCACCCCAAAAAGGCCCACATCACGCCTGATAAGGGAGGAAAATGTGGGTCAGATTTATCTGATCCCGTGTCCCCCTCTACCAGTTTCATTCATTCATTCAATATACATGTATTAAAAATACAGACACATTTAATGAGCGCCAACTATGTACCAGGCACTCTACATGTTGTCCTTTCATTTACGTACCTCACAAAGCTGAAAGAGATTCTAAACATTTACGGATGAGGCAACCAAGCCTCAGAGGGCTTTTGGGGCTTTGTGAGCAGGTTAAGGAGTTGGGACTTGTTCTAAGACAGTGAATGGAAAGCCATGGAAGGGTTCTAAGGAGAGGAATAAACAGATCACACAGCAGCATTTTAGAAAGAGCAGTCTAGTTGCAGATTAGAGAGTGATAAGAATAGAAAAGACCAGGATGCGCGCAGTGGCTCATACCTGTAATCCCAGCACTTTAGGAGGCCGAGGTGGGCGGATCACGAGGTCAGGAGATCGAGACTATCCTGGCCAACATGGTGAAACCCCGTCTCTACTAAAAATATAAAACTTTGCCAAGCGTGGTGATGCATGCCTATAATCCCAGCTACTTGGGAGGCTGAGGCAGGAGAATTGTCTGAACCCGGGAGGGAGAGGTTGCAGTGAGCCGACATCATGCCACTGCACTCCAGCCTGGGCGACAGAGTGAGACTTCGTCTCACAGAAAAAACAAAAAAAAAGAGAAAAAATAGAAAAAGTCCAGGTGCAGTGGCTCACACCCGTAATCCTAGCACTTTCAGAGGCCAAGGCAGGTGGATCACCTGAGCTCAAGAGCTTGAGACCAGCCTAGGCAATATAAATGCTGTCTCTACAAAAAAATACAAAACGTAGCCAAGTATGGTGGCGCACACCTGTAGTCCCAGCTACTGAGGAGGCTGAGGAGGCTGAAGAGGGTGCATCACTTGAGCCCTGGGGGCTGATGATGCAGTGAGCCGTGTTCCATGTTTGCACCACTGCACTCCACGCTGGACAACAGAGCAAGATGCCGTCTCAAAAAAAAAAAGAATAAGAGAAAAATAAATCAGTTAAGAATCTACTGGCGCGGTGGCTCAAGCCTGTAATCCCAGCACTTTGGGAGGCCGAGATGGGCGGATCACGAGGTCAGGAGAATGGCGAGAACCCGTGAGGCGGAGCTTGCAGTGAGCTGAGATCCGGCCACTGCACTCCAGCCTGGGTGACAGAGCGAGACTCCGTCTCAAAAAAAAAAAAAAAAAAAGAATCTACTTTAGGGCCGGGTGCAGTGGCTCACGCCCGTAATCCCAGCATGCTGGGAGGCCAAGGCAGGCAGATCACGAGGTCAGGAGTTCGAGATCAACCTGGTCAAGATGGTGAAACTCCATCTCTATTAAAAATACAAAAATTGGCCTGGCACAGTGGCTCAAGCCTGTAATCCCAGCACTTTGGGAGGCCGAGACGGGCGGATCACGAGGTCAGGAGATCGAAACCATCCTGGTTAACACGGTGAAACCCCATCTCTACTAAAAATAGAAAAAATTAGCTAGGCATGGTGGTGGGCGCCTGTAGTCCCAGTGACTTGGGAGGCTGAAGCAGGAGAATGGCGTGAACCCAGGAGGCGGAGCCTGCAGTGAGCTGAGATCGCGCCACTGCACTCCAGCGAGGGCAACAGAGTAAGACTCCGTCTCAAAAAAAAAAATTAGCCAGGCATTGTGGTGTGCACCTGTAGTCCCAGCTACTCCAGAGGCTGAGGCAGAAGAATTGCTTTAACCTGGGAGGCAGAGGTTGCAGTGAGCCAAGATTGTGCCATTGCACTCCAGCCTGGGTGACAAAGTGAGACTATCTCAAAAAAACAAAAAAGAATCTACTTCAGGAATCTAGGGAAAAGGTGAAAGTGGCCTGAACTGGTGGGATGAAGAAAAAGAGACAGATTTGAGAGACTTAGGAAGTAGCATGAACAAGATGTGAAGACTAATCAGACATTAGTAAAGGAAAGAGCAATCAATACAAGAAAAACACCTAGGTAATAATTACATCAGCTAATATGCTTACCATGTGCCAGCTCTGGACTAGGTGCCTCACATGAACTAATCAAGCCATTATGACAATTCTACAAGATAGGTATTGTTATCACTGCATTTATTTTTATTTTATTGAGACAGGGTCTTGCTCTGTCACCCAAGCTGGAGTGCAGTATTACCATCATGGCTCGCTGCAGCCTCAACCTCCCGCACTCAGGTATTCCTACCTCAGCCTCTGGAGGAGCTGAGACTACAGGCACACACCATCATGCCCAGCTAATTTTTAAATTTTTTGTAGACACAGGGTTTTATTCTGTGTGTGTGTGTGTGTGTGTGTAAGATGGAATCTCACTTTGTCACCCAGGCTGGAGTGCAGTGGTGTGCACTCGGCTCACTGCAACCTCTAACTCCTGGGTGCAAGCAATTCTTGTGCCTCAGCCTCCTGAGTAATCAGGATACAGACAGAGTTTCACCACATTGGCCAGGCTGGTCTCAAACTCCTGACCTCAAGTGCTACACCCACCTCGGCCTCCCAAAGTGCTGGGATTACAGGCGTGAGCCTCCGCGCCCAGCCTATCACTGCATTTTTAGATGAGAGAACAGCCGGGCGCGGTGGCTCAAGCCTGTAATCCCAGCACTTTGGGAGGCCGAAGACGGGCGGATCGCGAGGTCAGGAGATCGAGACCATCCTGGCTAACACAGTGAAACCCCGTCTCTACTAAAAAATACAAAAAAAAAAACTAGCCGGGCGCGGTGGCGGGCGCCTGTAGTCCCAGCTACTCGGGAGGCTGAGGCAGGAGAATGGCGTAAACCCGGGAGGCGGAGCTTGCAGTGAGCTGAGATCCGGCCACTGCACTCCAGACTGGGTGACAGAGCGAGACTCCATCTCAAAAAAAAAAAAAAAAAAAAAAAAGATGAGAGAACAAAGGTGTGAAGAGGTTAGTTAATATGAACAAGGTAATCTAAGTAGAAAGTAGTAGTCAGGATTCAACCATCTATCTACCCCAGAACCTACACTCAAACCACTTTTTCCTGAATGAGTAATATGATCATTCCTTAAAGTGAACCATCCAGGGAAGCAAATTTGGAGAGAGAAATAAAGAGACTGGATTTGAGCATGCTGAATATATGAAGTCTGAAATATTCAAGAAGAATAATTTGACAAAAAAGTGAACACCAGGTCTGATGCATTGACTGGAAATCTAGCCCCAAGAACACCAACATTCAAGGGACATCAGGAAGAGGAGCCACCAAAAAGCCTGAGAAGCAGCAGCCGCAGAAGTAGGAGACAAGGAGGAGCCTGGGAATGAATGGCTTTTCAACAAACTGATGTTCAACTTCACACACACATGCCCATTAAACTGTACTAAAGTACCAAAGATCAAAGCTTAACAGCACGTGTTGGAAAACAGGCACTCTCATACACTGCTGGTGGGACCATATACATGTACGATTTTGACAGAGGACTATTTGGAACAGCTCACAAATTACAGATGAACATACCCTCTGAACCAGCAACTTAACTTCTAGGAATTCATCCTACAAATAGTAATGGTATTAATAAAATATTAACTTTTTTTATTTTTTTGAGACAAGGTCTCACTCAGTGCCACTGCACTGGCACAATCTTGGCTCACTGCAACCTCCACCTCCCAGGCTCAAGCAATCCTCCTATACATAAGCCTCCTGAGTAGCTGGGACTAAAGGTGCATACAACCATACCCGGCTAATTTTCGTACTTTTCTTGTAGAGGAAAGAACATGGTTTCACCATGTTCCCCAGGCTTGTCTCGAACCACTGAGCTCAAGCAATCTGCCGGCCTCAGCCTACCAAAGTGCTAGGATTATAGGCATGAGTCACTGTGCCTGGCATAAAAAACCCTTAAAGGCATTAATATGTGCCATTAATAGGTCCAGGTGCAGTGGCTCACAGCTGTAATCTCAGCACTTTGGGAGGTCAAGGCAGGCAGATTACCTGAGGTCAGGAGGCCAGACCAGCCTGGCCAACATGGTGAAATCCCATCTCTACAAAAATACAAAAATTAGCTGGGCGTGGTGGCACGTGCCTATAGTCCCAGCCACTCGGGAGGCTGAGGCAGGGGAACTGCTTGAACCTGAACCTGAGGCGGAGGTTGCAGTGAGCTGAGATCGCACTACCACACTCCAGCCTGGCAACACAGCAAGACTCTGTCTCAAAAAAAAAGAAAAAAGAAAAAAAAAGAAAATGAGCCAGCGCGGTGGCTCACACCTGTAATCCCAGCACTTTGGGAGGCCAAGGCAGGCAGATAATCTGAGGTCGGGAGTTCAAGACCAGCCTGACCAACATGGAGAAACCCCGTCTCTACTAAAAATACAAAATTAGCTGGGCGTGGTGGCACATGCCTGTAATCCTAGCTACTCGGGAGACTGAGGCAGGAGAATCGCTTGAACCTGGGAGGCGGAGGTTGCAGTGAGCTGAGATCGTGCCACTGCACTCCAGCCTGGGCAACAAGAGTGAAACTCCGTCTCAAAAAAAAAAAAAGAAAAGAAAATGAAACCAGGTAGTGTGGCTCCACTCCTACAGGTGTAAAGTGGATGACCTATGTAGGAGATTATTCAATGTAACCTTATATCTAATCTTGCTGAGCTTTACGTAAAAGCTCAGAAGTGTTAATGACATGAGGTGGGGGCAGGGAGCAGGTTCACCTAATCAAGCCAGAAAGCAAGGCAAGTTACTAGAGATTAAATAGAAGTACTTTTTCCATAGTGTTCCTGGGAAGGGCAAGGGAGGGAACCTGATATTTATTGAGCATTTGATTTCTACAGTAAGGACTAAAAATTTCATATGATTTTAGATATACAGCTCTCATGGAGACAGCCTGAATAAGTCTTTTGAAGAACACCCCAAGGTAAAGAGTGGTCACTCATTTTCCAGGATCTGCAGACTATGACCCAGAAAACGCTTTGCCATGCCTCACCAAATGTTGATGCATCTCTTCCACACTTGCTCCCGGTGATGGATGAAGGCAGTTCTTGTGCCATGGTCCAGCCTTCCAGGGGTCTTTAGGGGATCCTTGGTCAGGTGTAGGACAGGAAGATTGATCCACTATAGCACAAAAGTGAGGGGTGTGATGGTGAGTCAAGATTCCAGAGGTCTGTTTTCCGTTTCCACAAAGCTAACACTTGTTAGTATGGGAAACAAGTCTTAGCTCCCGTATCTGTGCAACTAGAATAATATTTCATAGGGTTGTGATTATGAAACCACATAACATTTTTAGAAAACACCTGACTCATCCTATTTCTTACATAACAAACGCTCAGTAAATGTCAGTTTCCCTTCCTTGTCCTTCCCAGGTACACCACGGAAAAAATGTTCCAAGTTGTACCTTTCTGATCCTCCTCAGATACTGTCCCCAACTTTTAGATAGTTCTCCCGCATCCTCACACTCCCTAGATTCTCCCTCATTCTCTCCATTCCCTCTAGGACTTCTCCACAGCTCCTTAACCCCCCCTTATACTCCAATCCCTGCCCTAAAACAGATTCCAGCCCTTCTATTCTCCTGCCGGGGCCAAGCTGTTTCCAGTCCACCAGACTCTGCGACCCAGCCCCTGTCACACTGCCTCCCTTCCCCAATTCTCCCCGACTCTGCCCCCATGCCTGCAGGTCCCCTCCCTCCTCGCCCTGGCCACCTGGCCCCGGAAGTCGGGGGGCGGGCTCTCATAGCTACTGCCCGTCACCAGCTCGTTATTGTGCTCATATAGGGTGACTTGACCCTGAGGCGGTGGAGGAGGGAACAACCCCAGGGAGCACATCTTGCCGGTTCGCAGGACGTCTGGAGTCGGCAAACTCCTAGCCGGAATGGCACAGACCGCCCTCCCGCAACTCGGTTCCCGGGCTAGATTCGTATGCAGACGGGTAGCCGCAAGGGACAAACGGCGAGACGGAGCTCGACGGAAGTGAAGAAAAGACTTAACAGGAAAGAAGTACGAGTAAGTACGGTCCCGGGACAGACCGCCAAAGCTTCCTCCTGCGCCCCCTGGCGGCCGGAGGGGGAGCAGCGCGGACACGTCCTCGGGCCAATCGTTGGTTACCAGGTTGGAGCGGGGTTTTTTTTGTTGTTTTCCACGCGACTACTGTTTTTCCCAGCTCCGAATTCCCCAACGCCTTTTCCCACTCACTCTCTTAACGCTTAGAAAGCCCAAAATAACCTACATTCAGGGAAGTACCAAATTAACCCTCCCAGGCCTGTGGATCACCAGAGGAAAATACAGGCTATGTCACAGGCAGCTGGCTGGAAAGCTGAGGGAAAAACCTCAGAGAGGATTTTCAGTGCTGCACCCACAAGGTTAGGCGGACTCCTGGAAAGGGAGGTGGGGACAGGTGGAAAAGTAACATTTCCTGCCAGGCGCAGTGGCTCACGCCTGTAATCCCAGCACTGTGGGAGGCCTAGGTGGGTGGATCACCTGAAGGTCAGGAGTTCGTAGACCAGCCTGGCCATGTTGAAAACCCCATCTATACTAAAAATACAAAAATTAGTCGGGCGTGGTGGCGGGCATCTGTAATCCCAGCTAATCGGGAGGCTGAGGCGTGAGAATCTCTTGAACCCGGCAGGCAGGGGTTGCAGTGTGCCGAGATGGCTGTGCTGCACTCCAGCCTGGGCAACAAAAGCAAAACTTTGTCTCACAAAAAAAGAAAGGAAAAGTTTATTTTATTTTATTTTATTGAGACAGGGTCTCACTCTGTTGCCCAGGCTGAAGGCAGTGGCGCTATCTCGGCTTAAGGCAACCTCTGCCTCCTGGGTTCAAGCGGTTCTCCTCCCTCAACCTCTGGAGTAGCTGGGATTACAGGCATGCGCCACCACGCCCAGCTAATTTTGTATTTTTAGTACAGACGGGTTTTACCATGTTGGCCAGGCTGGTCTCAAACTCCTGACCTCAAGTGATCCGCCCACTTTGGCCTCCCAAAGTGCTGGGATTACAGGCCTGAGCCACCTTGCCAGGTTGCAAAACTATTTCCTGAGCACTTGTTATGATAAGTGCTCTTATAATCTTTACAACCCCATAAGGTGGGTGCTGTTCTGTCACCATGAGGAAAGTGGGTCACAGAGAGATTGGACCTAGATACACCCAAACCAGTTATTCTGATTTAAGAATAAAAGTGAGGCTGGGCATGGTAGCTCACACCTGTAATCCCAGCACTTTGGGAGGCTGAGGCTGATCTCTTGAGCCCAGGAGTTCAAGACCAGCTTGGGCAACATAGCAAGACCCTGTATCTACAAAAAATTCAAAAGTTAGCCAGTGTGGTGGTGTCAAGCGTCTGTAGTCCAGCTACTCAGAAGGCTGAGATGGGAGAATCGAGACTACAATGATCCAAGATTGCGCCACTGCACTCCAGCCTGGGGCAAAAAGCGAGACCCTGTCAAGCAAGCAAGAGAGAAAGAAAGGGAGAGAGAAAAAGCCAGGCGCAGTGGCTCACGCCTGTAATCCCAGCACTTTGGGAGGCTGAGGTGGGCTGATCACCTGAGGTCGGGAGTTTGAGACCAGCCTGACCAACATGGAGGAACCCTGTCTCTACTAAAAATACAGAACTAGCCGGGGCATTGTGGTGCATGCCTGTAATCCCAGCTACTTGGGAGGCTGAAGCAGGAGAATCACTTGAACCTGGAAGACAGAGGTTGCGGTGAGCAGAAACACACCACTGCACTCCAAGCTAGGCAACAAGAGTGAAACTCCGTCTCAAAAAAAAAAAAAAAAGAAAAAGAAAAAAAAGGGAGAGGGAGAAAGAAACATTGAATTCTTTGAGTCTCACTTTTCTCATTTGCAGTGTCCTAATTATTTCATATGGTTGTTTTCCATACAAAATAATGAAGTGAAGCTATTTGATAAATTTTAAAGTGCTAAACAAATGTCAGAGGTTAATAGCTATAACTGTGCCATCAACTAGGTGACCTTGGTCAGAGTTCATTAACAAATGTTAAGTGATTTGAAGAAGTAGAAGGCAGTCTCCACTCCCAAGAGCTACCAGTCTCATTGAATAATCTAGGGGGCATTTAGTTCTAGTATTCTGGATTCCGTGTCTGCCCTTCTTTTTCACCTGAAAAATTCCCCCCAAGAGAGTTATTCCCAGGTCAGAAAACAAAGGGCTCCGCAGTCTCCTGAAAATGTACTTCACCTGAGAAGGCAAGTGGATCTCCTCTAATCTAGTACTTCTCAACTGTTAAGGGACATATGAATCTCCTGGGCATCTTCTAGGGTGGAGCTCAGAGGCTATATTTCCAAAGAATCCCCAGCTGATACTGCACAGACGACCTTTTAAGTAGCAAGGCTCTAACGTAGGGGTCCCCAATCTTTTTAGGACCAGGTTTAGTGGAAGACAGTTTTTCCACGGGGAGCGGGGGAGGGAATGGTTTTGGGATGAAACTGTTACACCTGAGATCATCAGCCATTAGTTGGATTCTCATAAAAAGCGAGCAACCTAGGTCCTTCACGTGCGCAGTTCACAACAGGGTTCGCGCTGCTATGCGAATCTAATGCCGCTGATCTGACAGGAGGCGGAGCTCAGCTTGCTCAGCTCACCTCCTGCTGTGCGCTTCCTTTACAGGCCACTAACACTACGAGCGGCGGGACTCCTGCTCTAACCTTTTCCCATAGCCCCATTTAGTTTCCTAAATGAGTTCACCGTCACCTGGGAAGTCACAGAAAGCTTGAAGAGCATAAGGTATACATTAGGGATGGTTTGGGGAACCTGGCTGGGAAAGCTCTCTCTGAGAAGGGGAAGTGGGCAGGTTTGAGGAAAAGAGGGAATAGGTGACTGACAGATTAGTGGAGAGCACTGAAGACCTACGATAGTTTCCGTTTGTACCTTAGTGGTAACACCATCCAAACCCAGATACCCCTAGGAAAAATCACTCCGGCCTGCAACTTGCATCCTTCGATGAAACCTCGATTTTCACCAACAGGTTATAATGATCGGTTTAGGTGCCTGCATTTTACCCTGTAAGGTGAACCGGTGAGAAGGAACAGTGCTGTTCCGCCCGCTGCCCCCCCTCCCTGGCCTGGCACAAGTACTGTCCCCTCCCCCATGCTGCTTATCTAACGTTTGTGGAACGCTTTTCACAATTTGCGGGTTCTAGAAAGGCCCAAGTCCAGGCCTAGCGCGCTCACCCAGTAACTTCACCAGGGGGCGCGGCGGGCCCGGCGACGCAGCGACTGTGACCCTATGGGCTCGGAGCGCTTAGCGGGCGGTCTCCGCCTGCCCCTCCCTACGACCTGGGCGGGAACCGAGACAGCGCGCAGGCCGCTTCTAAAAGGGGCCCCCCACTTTGGGAGTCATCGCCGGAGCCTGGGTGCCTGGAGCTCCGCCCGCCACCCCTTCCCGGGCCCGCTGGAGCCCGGCGTCCCGACCCGGGGCCGGTAACCAGGCGCACATGGCCCGCCCGGCCCTGTTTGTCCTGGCAGCGCGCCGCCGCTATTTGAAGCGGTTTTTATCTCCCAGAAACCAGCAAAACCCCAAGCGGAGTCTAGGGAAGATGAAAGGGGCCGAGGGGCTGGGGAGGGGAGGACCGCGAGGCTGCGGCGGGCGAGAGCTGGCACCGGACAGGCGGAGACCGGGAGGCGAGAGGGCCAGACTCTGGGGGGTCCGGAGGAGCCTGTCCGGCGGGGTTGGGGCGGGGTCCCGGGGGTCCACTCCATCCAGGCCGTCGCCTCGCTCAGACCAGCTCCAAGGCGCCCCCAGCCCTTCCTCCGCCCCAGCCCCGTCTCCCGTGTCTCTTCAGTCACAGCCCCCAGCCCACTAAAGAAGTCTTCCGAACTCGGATTTCTTCAAAGCGCCTTTGAAGCAGCGCGCCCCGCCAGAGGGCAGGAGATTTCGCACCTGGGCGGGGGCGGGAATGGCGTCAGGGGGTGGGGGGACTCGTAACCCGAGCCCGCCCAGGATCGCCGGCCCCCTCCCACCCGGAGTAGCGCCTCTTGCAACCCGCGCGGTGGACAGTCCGACGCGGGTCGCAGCTGGGAGTCAGGCCCAGGCCGGGGGGAGTGGCCTGTGAGTCCCCTCAGCCCAGCAGGGGAACCCTGGGGGCGGGGGCCGCACAAAGCCCTATTGTAGCTCGGGGATGGCCGCCACAGAGTGGCTTTTGTTCTTCGGCTAACTCCGTGGCGGGCACAACTGATTGCAGGCCCCGGGCAGGGGGCGGGTTACGTGCCAGGCCCAGTCTGCCCGCCGGGAGCCGCACCACCGCCCGACTGGGGCCGCGCAGTAGTCCGCACTGCAACCGCGGTGCCAGCGCTCGGTCGCGTCACTGCCCTGACCAGGCTCAATTGGTACAGTCCAGAAAGGGCCAGGGTAGAAACCAGTGAGTCTTCGCAACTCTGCAGAAAGCACTGCACGCCCAAAAACAACACCGCCAGAGGATTTGACCGAGAAACAATTTTGTTTTGTGTTTTGTTTTGAGACAGAGTCGCTCTGCCGCCCACGCTGGAGTGCAGTGACGCGATCTCAGCTCACTGCAACCTCCGCCTCCCAGGTTCCAGCGATTCTCCTGTCTCAGCCTCCCAAGCAGCTGGGATAACAGGCACCTGCCACCACGCCCGGCTGATTTTTGTGTTTTTAGTAGAGACGAGGTTTCACCATGTTAGCCAGCATGGTCTTGAACTCCTGACCTCAGGTGATCCGCCCTTCTTGGCCTCCCGAAATGCTGAGATTACAGGCGTGAACCACCGCGCCCGGCAGATAAACTATTTCTATTTCGCCGCGAGCATAATAAGCAAACGTGCACAATAGAATATTCGCCCATGAGTGGTCCCCAATTTGCTAAGGGAAAAAAGCTCATTGGCCCTCGCTTCGCCCTTCCTCTTCTCCTTTTCTCACCAGGACAAAATTTCAAATTCAGCTTTTATTTATTAAATTAAAAAAAAAGACTCCACAAAGGGCATGATCCCTTCCATTCCACAATGTTCTCTCCCCAAGCTCCAGCGGCTTTAACGCTTTAACTTGGGGCCTTGAGACAGCAGGGGACAGAAAAGGAGGATCCAAAGTTACAGGAAAGGCACGAAGCGGCTTTAAAAGTCACTGGTGGTGGAGATGGGAGCATCCGAAGTCCCAGGGTGGGGGTGTGTGGATGCACCCCCAGATCAGCTTGGGGGCCTCTGTCTTCCTAGCTCTGTAAGTTGTTCTTTCTCAGGGCTTCTAGGCACCAGGTCTAGCACAGTACCTTGCACAGAGTAGGCACTCAATAAATACTTGATTTATTTGAATCTGATCCCAGAGAAAGCCTTCCCCACTGATTCTTCAGGAGGTGCACCTCCAAACCAATGTCCTCCTGTTAGATGGGCTTCCCCAAAGAGCACATCTAAGATGGCAGCTGCAAGCTGTCCATAACCATGGCAACAGGGGATTAACCTGATGGGGTCATGGTGTCTAAGGGGAGGGGCAGTGGAAGAACCTGCTCTGGGGTCAAGGGAGCTGGGGTACATTCCAGTACTTCTCCCCTCCATAGGACTTGAGGTTTCACAGCTTCTGGCTGGGGCTGGGGATGTTAGGGATCCCCCTAATCAAGAGATACCCCATCAACTCTTTAGCAGAGATCTAGCTAACCCAATTTGTAGAGACTTCATTACAAGAGAAACCCCATCAACTGAGATCCTGATGATAGACATTCTATTGGCAATATCTTCTCCACTAACATTTTGTCTATACAGAGATGCATTTGACTAGAATATCCTTAGTAGAAATGGATCCACTTCCCTCCCCAGCTCACTCTACCTGACCCGTCATCATAACTTACATAAATAGAATTATTATTACTATTCATTACTCCTGGTACATAGGGTTAAATATACAGGCCTGGGGGCAGCCTCCCTGACCCTGGGGTCACCCCATCTTTGGGATCAGATCCCCGCTGGTCTGCCCCCCTCTTGGCACCCTGCCTCTGGCCAGGTCACTAACCCCAATCCCCCAACCATGGTCCCTGATGAAGAGGCCACCAGGGGGCAATAAATTATCATTATCATTGTGTTTGTAAAAAGGAAAAAAAGTTCTGGAGAACGGAAAGCAATGATGTAAGAAGTTGGGAAGACTGAAGCCTAGAGGCTGAGGGACAGCAGTAAATAAGCTTGAGAAGTAGAAAGGGTACATGTCAAGGAGTGAGATGGAGAAATTGTGTTGGGAGCCCAAATTGAAAGAAAGTGTGTTGATGTGGCAGGGCCAGAGTCTAGGAAGCCGGGGTGCGGAAATCAGGCACAAGGGGAGGGCCTGAGATGAGAGTTTGCAGAAAGCCAGTCTCATGGTGAAGGGAGGTGAGCTGAGGAGGCATGCAAGGAGATACCCAAGCCCAGAATGACCAGGAGGGAGACAGAGGGAGAGAGAGAGCCCTGAAGGATGGCATGCATGGGGTAAAGAGAGTGATTGGCAAGCAGTGGTCTAGAGAGCCAAGAGAGACTGGCAGGACAGCCCTGGGGTGGGAGACCTTCCACCCGGCTCAGATCTCCAGCAAGTTGCTCTGCTCAGGGCTGCCTCCAGGGGCTTTCTCTGGGGTTGCTGGCGAGGCAGAAGGTCGGGGCGTCTGACTGGCCTCCTCTTCCCCTGTGCTGCGGACCTCCCCCAGCTCCTTGGGGCCACTGGGAGGGGGACCCGGGCCTGGTTCTCCATGGGTGCGCTGGTGTTTGCTCAGGTGGTCACTTCGGGTAAAGCGCTTGGAGCAGAGCAGGCAGGTGAACTTCTTCTCCCGGGTGTGAGTGCGCACGTGACGCTCCAGCTCATCCGAACGAGTGAACCTCTTGCCACAGAAGAGCCAGTTGCAGACGAAAGGCCTCTCGCCTGTGTGCCAGCGCAAGTGGGCCTTCAGGTGCGAAGCCTTGCCATACACCTTGCCGCAGCCAGGGATGTGGCAGCTGTGGATGGGCTTCTTCCGCAGCCCAGCCGCTGCTGCTCCCAGCCTCTCTAGCTCCTGGCAATTAGGGCAGTCGCAGGAGGAGCGACCTGCCCCACTGCCCCCATATCCACCACTGCCCCCGGTGCTTGCACCCCGTGGGGGTTTGGCTCCACCACTCCCTTCCAGCTGCCCACTATTTCCCACTGCCTTGGGTTTATAGACATCTTGGGGCAAGACATGCTGGGGCCCTGGTTGCAAGAGGTGGGGAGCTGGGTAGGGGGCTGGATTAATAGGAGCAAAGTCGGATGGGTAGGTGGGCAGCTGGGGGTTCAGTGGAGGCTGAGCTGGACCTGTGGGCAGTGTCCCTTGCAGCCCATCACCCTGGCCCTGCCCACCACCTAGCCAGTTGCCTCCAGGGTGCATGTCCCACCATGGAGTAGGAGCATTGCCTGGGCCTGGTGAAATGCCTGCATGGATGCCTGCCTTGTACCAGGAGCCATAGGGATGTGTCATGTCCAGAGAGGTGTAGACACTGGGCAGACAGTCAGAAGAGCCGTGCCCCTTGGGCACTAGTAGCCCAGGCTCCTGGGTGCCCGTGGGCCCAGGGAATGAGTGGGAAAAGGGAGGGTAGTCGTTGGCATAGCCTGAGGTGGGTGCTGGAGGACTGCCTGCAGGTGAGAGGAGCCCATTAGTGCTTGAAAAGGGGGCTGGATAAGCATCCCCCATGGTTTTGGAGGCTGAAAGGTCACTGCCCACAGAGTACGGCTTCTTTGTGCCTGCTTTGCCCAGTGTTGTTGAGTCCCGCAGAGGGCTGGAGCCACCAAATTTGCTGCACGCTGCCGTCAGCATGGCCAGGGGACTGGAGCCATAGTGAACTTCCTCCTGTGGAAAGAGGGACGCACTGCTTAGGGAGAGGGGAGGAGAGGTGCAGAATGAAGGGTAACACTTTAGGTCTGTGACCTAGAGACATCCACAGCAGAACAGAGGGGTCAGGCAAGAGTTGAAGAGGGTGGAGAATTACAGGTAAAAGAGGTTGGCCAGTGAGAACTGGACCTCAGGGCAGACTCACATGGAGTCGTGGGAAGAAGAGCAGAGGCCCAAGACTGCAGCTCAGTATCCTAGCCCGGGAGGCAGGAAGCAGAGCTCATTCTGGAGTTGCTAGGGGTGTACTAGGGGCCTCCAAGGAACAGGAGGTTCTTTTTCATTTTGTTTTTGGTTTTTTTTTGTTTTTTTTTTTGAGATGGAGTCTCGCTGTTGTCGCCCAGGTTGGAATGCAATGGTGTGACCTCAGCTCACTGCAACCTCCGCCTCCCGGGTTCAAGAGATTCCCCTGCCTCAGCCTCCCAAGTAGTTAGGATTACAGGCGCCTGCCACCACACCTGGCTAATTTTTTTTTGTATTTTTAGTAGAAACGGGGTTTTGCCACGTTGACCAGACTGGTTTCAAACTCCTGACCTCAGGTGATCCACCCACCTTGGCCTCCCAAAGTGCTGGGATGATAGGCATGAGCAACTGCGCCCAGCCTTTTCTTTTCATTTAAAAAAATATATATATTTTTTGAGACAGTCTTGTTCTGTCACCCAGGCTGGAGTGCAGTGGCCCAATCTCGGCTCACTTTACCCCCCAGGTTCAAGCAATTCTCCTGCCTCAGCCTCCCGCATAGCTGGGATTACAGCCGCACGCCACCACATTGAGCTATTTTGTATTTTTAGTAGAGACGGGGTTTCACCATGTTGGCCAGGCTGGTCTTGAACGCCTGACCTCAAGTGACCCAAAACTCCTGACCTGAGCCTCCCAAAGTGTTGGGATTACAGGCGTGAGCGGCCACGCCCAGCCAAAAAAATATTTTTAGAGACAGGGTCCCACTGTGTCTCCCAAGCTGAATGGAGTGCAATAGCACCATCACAGCTCACTGTAGCCTCAAACTTCTTTCTGGGTTCAAGCGATCCTCCCACCCTCGGCCTCCAGAGTAGTTAGGACTACAGGCACATGCCAGGGGCTCTTTTAAAATGGCTGTGAGAAGAACTGAGGATAGAGACAGCAGCTAGGTGAAGTGAGAATTGGGGATCCTGACCCTTGGAAGTAGGTTTGGAGCAGACCAAGGCCATGGTCAGGGCCTTGGAGAGGAAAGATGAGGCTCGAAGAGCAGTGTAGGAAGAAGGTCAAAGTATTAGGGGACTATATTTGCTCCCATGACAGATTTTCCCAGCTTCATCCCATACCCCATATTCCATTTCCTGTCGCTGCTTCAGCTCCTGACTAAGGCAGTGGTCTGGTCTCCCTGAGGTCCAATCCTCATGTCCCTGGTAAGGAATCTCTTGGCAGGGACTCGGGCTGGGGAGCAAGAGGAAGTGATGGTGGAGACACTGGGACATTGAGAGGGAACAGGGCTGCCGCCAAGCCCGAACTGTGGCTGAGACAAGAATGCCTTTCAAGCAGGCAGTGAGCACCTCCTGCTTTGTGGTGCCAGCTGGTACCCCTTTGAGAGGGCAGGAAGAGCCCAAAGTCGTCATGCCCTTCCAAGGCAAGGAATGGGGTGACTAAGACACTGGCCCACAGCCACACTGCTTCATGCCTCAGTATCCCCTAACATGTAGTCCTTCTAGTACCGTGAATGAAGGAAGACATGGATGTAGTGTATGGGAGTCTTTTAGAAATGCAAGGGTATCTTCTGGCCAGGCGCAGTGGCTCATGCCTGTAATCCCAGCACTTTGGGAAGCTGAGGTGGGTGGATCACGAGGTCAGGAGTTCAGAATTATCCTGGCCAAGATGGTGAAACCCCATCTCTACTAAAAATACAAAAAAAAATTAGCCGGGTGTGGTGGCGGGTGCCTGTAATCCCAGCTACTCAGGAGGCTACTAATTGCTGGGAGGTGGAGGTTGCAGTGAGCCGAGATGGCGCCACTGCATTCCAGCCTGAGCTATAGAACGAGACTCAATCTAAAAAAAAAAAAAGAAAGAAAGAAAAAAAAGAAATGCAAAGGTATCTTCTTAATGCCCACCATGCTGCTGCTACCATGCCAAACCACTCTCAAGATCTCCGCCTCTCAGGAAATCATGGTACCTCTCCCTGGGGAAGGCATCCAAGGAGGAAATGCCCTACAGCATTGCTGGCTGGCATAGACATTCATTCATTGCTGGGAATCCCACCAAAAAAGATGCCCTCAACATCTACCCCTATGCAGTTATATGGGTATGAAAGGGCTAGAAGAACATGTTTTGAGGATTGGGTTCTTCACAAACTGATATGCCTGATCCTTTCCCAGTAAAGCTGAGAAAAGAACTCGAGAATTCAGAGTTCTCACACCTGCCTGGTAGCTCTTAGCATGTAGTATGTGTACGATGCCAATCTGAGAGGTGGGCCTGAGGCCGTAGGGTTGCCATGAGGTGTGTGTGCAGTCCCCACTCCTGCACTGCTCCCCAAGTGCAAACCTGCTGCTCCTCCTGCGCAGTTACCTCTCTCGAAGGTCCCGTTGACTCCCAAACTGAGCCACTAAAAGCTTTCTCCAGTCTAACCACAGTGAACACTCACGGTTCCTCCTAGTCAGGGTTTCCCAGGAACCCCTGATCTTCCAAGCAGTTGGTGAGCTATGGCAAGGCAGCTGATGGGGAGGACTCAAATCCTAGCAGAAAGAAGAGGTAGAAACATGGAGTTCAAAGGAGAGATGTAGATACCCAGAGACATGGGGCACAAAGAACCTGCGTAGGGTGAGCGATTGAGGTAAAAGACCCATAGCAATGGGGAAAGGAGGACCTGAGAGGAAAAACTGGCATTGAATGGCAGAAATAGCTATAATTCCAGCACTTTGGGAGGTCAAGTGGAGGAGGGTTGCTTGAGGCCAGGAGTTTGAGACCAGCCTGGGCAACATAGTGAGACCTCATCTGTATAACAGATTTCAAAATTAGCTGGGCTTGGTGGTGCATGCCTGTAGTCCCAGCTCATCAGGAGGCTGAGATGAGATTACTTGAGCTCAGTAGTTAGAGGCTGCAGTGAGCTATGATTGCTCCACTGCACTCCAGCCTGGACAACACAGCAAGACCCTGTCTCAAAAACAACAACAACAACAACAACAAAAAAGAGGCAGAAATAGGCAGGGACCTAAAAGAGCAGAAAGGTAAAAAGACACAAACTAAGAAGGAGAGATGATGGAAAAGAGACTGGGCTACAAAAGCAAAGAAAAGCAGAGACGAAAAGAAAGGAGCGGAAAAAAGAAAAGTGGGGGAGAAGGAAGAAGGCAGCCTTCCTAACTAAGAGAAAACCACCATGGTGCTGGGCCCCAGAAAACCCCCAGACCAGGCCACTCCTCCCTTCTTCTCCCCCCTGACCGCCCCCTCTCCCTCTGCCCAGCCCGGCTCCGATGGTTTCCCTGCGGTCGGTTTATTTTTAAAAACGCCGACGCCGTCCCCCGCCCGGCCCTCACACTGCGGCCACAGGGGCCTCAGCCAAGCCCAGGGACCCCACCCAGCTGTGGGGAGGGAAGGAGGGGTGAAAGAAGGCAGCCAGCCCCAGGCCAACAGGAGACCCCAGCCCTGGGGAGTGGAGGCCCAGAGGGCCCTTGAAGGCAGGGAAGGGGGAGCAAGGAACCAGACCCCAGTGCTGGGGGGGCTACGGGCTGAGCACGTGGCGAAGTTTCACCACAGCCTCAGTTTCCTTCTCCTGCTGATTGTTCTGTCCTGAGAACTCAGGGAAAGAGTCCTGGTTAAGAGTTTTAAGTATGTGTTCCCATACCTGATCAAATGTGTTCCCTTTCCAGGGCCCAGCAGTCCCACCTTTGAGTTGTTCCCTCCCGACCTCCACCCCACCACCCTTAAAACAAAACAAACAGAATTAAAGTATTGAAGTGGGAGTGTTTGGAAAAAGAACAAGATAGGAGCTGTCCCAACTCTCCCACCCAGATGTGGAGCAGGGGAGGGGGACCCCTCCTCCCAGGGAGCTCGTGGTGCTGTGCCCAGCCTGGCCTCCCAGTGGAAATGCTCGCTAGGCATCTCAGGGCTGACTGGCCTTAGGTTCTCATTTTCCAGTTCTCAACTTTCTCAGCCTTCTCCCAAGTTTCTTCGTTCTCCCAGCTTCCCAATTCTCCTTTCCCACCTAGGCCCCCAACCATTTCTTCCCCCTCCTTGTTCCCTGCATCTCATTTGGCCGAGGTGAGCCCCTCATCAAGCAGCAGCTGCTTCCCTCTCTGAACCCCACGTTCTTCCCACTGCCAGAGCCCACCCATACCAGGCAGAGAGGTTCCTGGGGAGGTGGGGAGGAAGTTAAGGGCCCAGGTACCCAAAAACTAGGTGCAGGTGGTCGAGGGATAGGAGGGACTGGTGTGCCTTTGTGTTGCAGGCATCTCTAGCTCACAGGAATGAGGGGACATGAAAGCCTAGCTTCCACGACACTCTCCTTTCGCCATGCACTATCCCAATCCCATGTCTTTCCAGCAGGCCTCTGGGCCAGTCCCTCCCAAGGCACCAGCGCCACGTTGGCAACACTGGCATGATGCCCACGCCCACTGACACTGTCCCTGCCCTGGGTGGACCCAGGATTTCCATGCATCTTATTCCTCAAGACCACAGTGTTTCAACAATGGCTCAAAATAGAGTCTGTTGGGGAGGTGGCAGGACAACAGTCTGCACCCATTGCATCTGCGGGTAGACCCCTGGCTGGATACAGAGTGTGACAAGGGACATGGTGTCCATCTGGTTGGTTTGCATGCTATTCCCCCAAACTCAGCCACAAACTCACTATCTCACAGCCTTGTGCACACACCATTTATCACTTGGACTCACAGCACTCAGATGGCCCAACTTACACACACACACACACACACACACTCTCTCTCTCTCTCTCTCTCTCTCTCAGAGCCCGCAGCACACTCGACTGCACCCTAACAATTATACTACGGCCAATGAACACAGGTGGTAAAAGACTCCTGCCCCATCTCTCATACACACACCTCTCCCACAGGTTGAGTGAGTCGGCTTCCTGTTTGGCCCCGCACCCCTGGGTCTGAGCTAGGGCACTGGGAAGTGAGATGTGAGACCCAAGAATAGGGCAGAGTCAAGGCTATTGCAGGGGGCTGACTTTCGGGGAGGGCCCTCTGGCCCTCAATTTCTGCAGAGAGACCTAGAAAGCAGGACAGAGATGGTGACAGAAGAACAGTGTCAGAGACCCAGAAGCAGGGAGGAGTCTGGCCCTGAGTGGCTGTGAGCCCTCCCTTCCCAACTCTATGCCTTGGGTCTCCTAGAAGCCATGGTAGAGTCAGAAATTTCTCAAGACACCAAACCCTGACCCCGATAGTACCCCAATTCCCTTTGTCCCCAGTGCCAGAGGCAAGGGATGCTGGGGTCCCAGCCCAGAGGGGAAGTGGCCCAGTCCGCCCTGGAGCCTCCCACTCCCAAAATAGAGCTGAGTTTGTCTTTGGCTGAAAGCTAAATATTTGTGAGCCGGGCAAGCGGCCTCAGACCCCGTCCCTCCTCCTTGGTTCCCTCTCAGGCCTGGGCTCAGTTCCCCTGGTCAGCCCCCCCCACATGCACAGGCTGGCCTCCTCCTTTCTCTCATAGCCTGCCTCCTCTCCTCCACACACCAGCTCACAGGCCCAGCCCCCTCCCCACACAACCAGGCAAGATCCTGCCTGGGCTATGAGTCCCAGGAGACAGGACCCCTAAAGAGCTATACCCAGTTGCTGCTCTGTGCCCACTCAGCCAGTCCTCTCTGCCTTCTATCTCTGCTGCCAGCTTATGAATTTCCTACCTCTCTCTCTTCACTACCCTTCGTCCCCCTCCCCCTCCTTTCTCCATCCCTTTTCCACTCCTCACAGTCAGTGTGCTTAGCTGACCTTAGGTAGGGGTCCATGCCGTCTTCTGACCTAATCCCCTCTCACCCTCTTTTCACTGCCCTCTGAACCCTGGCCCTATTCTTCCCTCCCTTTTCTCCTGCCCTCTGCTTCCCCTTTCTTGGACCCCACTCCTCTCTCCGCATCAGAAGGACCCCTGGAATTGACAAGCACCAGAGCTACTACCTATGTGAGTTGGAGGAGGTAGGTGGGCAAGGACTAGGACCATTAATGTTGTGGCTGGTTTCCTGGGGAGAAGAGGGGACAGTTACCTCAAGCAGGGAGGACGCCATCCTGAGGCTGGGGAACGGGTCCCAAGGAGCCAGGCAGATGGAGAGAGCTGAGCCGGGGAGAGAGAGAGAAGGGAGAGGGAGGGAGAATGGGAGAATGGGAGAGAAGAGATCTAAAGTTAGAAGGGACCGGGGGGGGGGGGTGGGGGGTGGGGGGCTGCTCTCTGTCTGTAGGGATCCACCCTCTAATTACAGCTTTCCCAGTGGAGAAGGCTCCGGATCCAATGAGGAGGGCGAGAGAGGGAGGCAGAGGGTCCAAATTTCCTGCTCCATTTGCTGAGCTCCCCAAAGAAGGGATCAGGGAGGGAGAGGAGAAAAAGGGGCGCCCATGGAAGGGGTGGGAAGCAGGAAGAGGGGAGAGCAACACGGGCAAGTTGTCAGGGCTTCCTCGGGGAGGGGGGCTGCTGAGGGGAGAGGTTAAAGGGATGGTGGACCCCAGTGTCCTACACGTGGCAGCAGTCCCATAGGCATCTGTGGGCACCCCTCCCAGAGCTCCCCAGTGTCATGTACCTGGGGAACCTGGGGCTGGCTGTCCCGAGTCTCTCCTCTCTGGAGGTCTGGCAGGGAGAGTGCAGGCAACGGGTGGCCTGAAGGTGCTGGAAGGGATCCGCTGTCTCCCAGGCCAGCTCCACTCCTGTTCCCACTCAGGCTCCGGTCCTACAGTTCTACTCTGACTCCAGAGTCCTTGCTGCTGCTCGGCGGCTGCTGCTTCTGCTACTGCTGCTGCCTAGGCTGCTGCTGCCCGCCGCTGCTGAGGAAAGGAACAGGAGGGAAAAGGAACAAACCCCAAACCACTAATTAGAGATCCAGGGGGGGGATGGGGGGTTGGGGACGACACTCACACACAGAGACTGGAACGCACTGACATACACACTCATGGCCAAACACAGGGGTGATGCATGCACACGTACACACAGTACCACTCACATGGGTACAGCCACTATCATGAATGAACACAGACAGACACACGCAAATGCACACAGTGACACACTAGAGGAACACGCACCACACCCGCCCCAGCTGACCATGCAGAGGCTTGCTTCCCCAGTCACCCACCTGCCTCTAGGTCAGGACAGCAGTGTGTACGTGCCCCTGTGTGTGTGTACGTGCCCGTGTGTGTGCATGTGTGTGTGTTTGTGTATGTTGTGTGAAGAGGGATGGAAGGTTCTGAGGTGGTTTCTGCTGCCTAAACTTTTAGTGTCACTGAGGTAGGTTCCAGAGCAAGGCCTGGAGGAAGGGTTGAAGAGTTGGGAAAGGCTTGGTATTGGCTTGGGGGTCCCTCAGTCTTCCAGTGCCTCAGTTTCACTGTTTGGAGGTCATACCTAGGCCCACCTCACTTTGTGGGGCAGAACCTGGATCTTGTTGATGAAGAGAAAATTTAAGACAGGCAGGAGTGAGGGTGGCGGTAGAAGGTCATTGGGTCAACTCATTCATGCCGACACCTAGCCCCTTTGGATTATTTTCCCCAAAAAGAAATGCCCTAACCGCCATCATTCCTTGTCAGTTACCATCCCTGGGTAACCAAGTTACCATCTCTTAGAGGCCATGGGTTTAATCTCTATCCTTTGGTGGACAGTTCTCCTGAGTGATCTGACTTTCCTGGGAACTCCGGGTTCCCTTTCTCATTGCCATACATCAATTCCCTCCTCCACAGAAAGAGCTGAAGTTATAACTTAATAAGGACTTCCCAACTTTGACTTCCCATCAAAATAGGAAATAAGAGAAGGAAGGTCTTAAGAAGAGAAACCCAAAAAGTCTATTACCTGAAACCTGGGCCCTGGGCCCTGAGGTGTTTATGGGAGAGAGAGGACTGGGCAGCTAAGTGGTAGAACTGGCAGCTCTCCCACAGGGGGGCTTAGCCTGCTGGGGTTGTTTTGCAGGTTATTCCTTAACACACACCTCTCCCCCTCCCAGCTCTGCCTGTCAGGGGAATAAAGCCCCATCATTTCCACTCTTCTCACTCCGCAACACCATCCCTCACTTTCTCGGAGTGCCTACTTCCTTGCTCCTTTTGCTCTCCCAGATCTCCACAGAAAAAGCTGGTAGGTGGCAGGAGCAGATGGAGGTCCAGGGAGGGTTGCACAGCAGTTTCGCCAGCAGGCAGGGACGAATTTCAGGGTAGGGCCCAGGAGTTCTGGATTCTAGCCCCATGATTTGATTTACCCCAAGGAACTCTGGGAACCCAAGGTTTAGGGGAAGGGTTTGGGAACCAGGTGACTGATAGACAAAGAAAGGCAGCAAAAGAAGAAGCAGAGCAAATGAAACAGTCCAAGAGAATCAGAAGAGATATCACCAGGTATAAGAAAGAGAGGAAAGAGGAAAACAGAAGGCCAGATGTGTGGCTTTAAACAAAAACAACAACAACAAAAACAGAGCAGGAAAGAAACTAAAAAGGTAAAGAAACAGGCCCAGAGGAACAAAGATGGGGAGACAATGGCTTGGAAAGGACAGGGAAAATAGCCTGAGGCATAGCCAGGTCCAGAGGAGGAGGAGGAGAAGAAGGAGGAGGAGGAGGAGGAGGGTGGTTGTGTTGTGTTGCCAGGCAGGTGGGGGGGGGGCGGGGATGGAGTATAAATAGCACATAATTGTGTCTGCTGATTACACGGGCCACCCCACCCGTCTGCCTGAGAGGAAGTGCCCGTGGTGGGGTGTCCCTGTGACCTCGCGGTCTCCCCCTTGTGGGGGGAGTCTGAGACTAAGGTGCCAGATGGATTTCCGGGGCCCCGAACTCAGAAGTTGGGAAAGATAAGCTTTAGAGAAATTCTGTATCACCAGCAGAAAAGCCCAAGCCCAGTTAGATCAGGCAGGAAACTGAGGCAGAGGAGAAAGTCTAGACTCTAAAGAAGAGATAGCAGGTGAGGAGGGGATTGGGACTCAGATTAGATGAGGGAAGAAAGAAAGAGACTGAAGGGGAAAAGGAGGAAGGATGGAAAGATGAATGGATAGACAGGGCTGGGGAGAGGGGTTGGAAGGAAGGGTCACCTTCTCACTCCCCGTGTGGGCTTTAATCCCTAACCCTACCCGGGAAGGGGCAGATCCTAAGAGTGCTTGGGAAATAAAAAGGAGGAGCAGAGTCCCAGGAAGATGTGAGCCAGGGCCCCTGATGTGTCAACATAGGACACCCTCTGGACACAGAGCCTGTTCCTCACCAGAGATCAGCGCCAAAGATAGGCAGAGGGGCTGCCTGAAGTCCCCAGTTGCTGCCCTCAGGACCCCCTGGGTTCTGACTTCTCCATGTCCTTTTAAAAAATAGTCCTGCAGCCAAGCTGAGGCTCTGGTGTTCCTGGGTCCAGCTCCCTAGTTTCCTTCCCAGGGCCCTGAGGGGCTGGGGGCAGCAATTGGAAGTCCTAACCAAGGACCTACCTCCACCCTCTCAGGCCTCCCTCAGCCCAGCCTCCCAGGGGGTGGGGCAGCCCAGGCAGAGGCGCCATGTGGCAGGGGCGGGTAGAGGCTGCGGCTCTGGTCCTTCCAGTATAAACCCCCTAGGCATCTGGTTTCTATCCACCACCCCCCACCACCCTGGGGGCCCCTCAGCCTCCGCCCACGGCCACCCAGACGCTGAGCTCCAAGGGATGGATGCCCCAGAAGGAAGGGGTGGGATGATGCCTTTCTGATATCCCAATGCCAGGACTGGGCTGAACCACAGGAACCACTCCCTTCCCGCCCTCCCCTAGGAGAATCAGGGTGGGCTTTCTAGGTTAGAGGGGGTTGAATCTGGCACCTGCCTCAGTTCTCCAAATGATTTTAGATCTTTTTGGAAAGATCAGTGGGGTGAAAACAGAATGAAAACTGGGCAGAGTGGGGCCAGGTGCGGTGGCTCACGCCGGTAATCCCAACACTTTGGGAGGCCGAGGTGGGTGGATCACCTGAGGTCAGGAGTTTGACACCAGCCTGGCCAGCATGGTGAAACCCCGTCTCTACTAAAAATACAAAAATTAGCTGAGCGTGCTGATGGGTGCCTGTAATCCCAGCTACTCGGGAAACTGAGGCAGTAGAATCACTTGAACCCAGGAAGTGGAGATTGCAGTGAGCTGAGATCACGCCATTGCACTCCAGCCTGGGCAACAAGACCAAAACTCCATCTCAAAAAAAAAAAAAAAAAAAAAAAAAAACTGGGGAGAGTGGGAGACCTGTACCCCCTACTCCCAAGGAATGCTACCTCTGTCATCCACACCATCGCCCTCTACCACTCTTCTAGGTTGGGCTGTCTCTAAGAGCCTCGTCCAAAGGGACTCCCAACTTTTCATTGTTGCTGTTATAGAAGGTTTGACTATCCTAGGGAGAATCACCAGAGAATAGTGAGCAGAGTCACTGAAACAGAGACTGACACATGCACTAATACATACCTGATGAGGGACACATTCATATCTGCATACTTGCACACACACAAGGTGACACATAATTCATACACATTTGTACTATGCAGGCATCCATATTGACAGACACTGATATATACATATACAGATAATGCTTACCCCAAGACACCCTAACCCCCAATCATAAAAATGCATACACCAGTATATATATATACATCGTACAGACTCACAGCCACCTAGACTACTCCCCACATGGACTCCCAGACACCCATCAACACATCTACACATGTGGCAAATGTCACATACATACACCCAGGGCTATCATTACAACTTTACAGCTCTGGAGATCTCTGAGGTCTCCTAAAGGGCACTTGGGAACCCCTCTCCCTATAAGGATCTGGGGATAAGGGTGTTATGGAGGCCAATGCCAGTCCTGCAAATTGCTGCCTCCAACTCCTACTAGTATAAGAAGCTCCAGTGTACTTTTAGGTACTGTTGATCCAATACTCCACACACATACACCAGAGTTCAGAAACGCAGATGGCCCAGCAAACTCCCTGGCCCTGGGGAACCCCAGCATCCCTACCCCACCCAGGCCCCCGCTGCTCTGCGGCCCCGCTGACTCATCTCTCCCTCTGTGGAGCTCCCCAACCACAGGGGCCTGGAAGAGAAGCTTGGAAAGTTGCGCTCATGTCCCGGGCCCCTGGTCTGGCCACTACCCGCCCATGCACCCAGCCCAGCCCTTGTCTCCAGTGGATACTCCAGCGACAGAGAACATAGAGGGGACAGGAAAGAAGAAGGCACCCAGAGACAGGGAAACAGAAAGACACAGGAGAGACAAAGAGGAAACAAATGGTGGGCATACAGATGAGAGACCCTGAGGATCAGCTACTAGTCTGTTGGGTCTTCCAAGAGCAATGGGGCTGATGACCAGGAAAGCTTGCTCCTTGGGTTGAAGGAACATCCACTCATGGCCTCAGGATTTAGAGACTGCTGAGTGCCTTGACCCAGCATTTCTGACACTAGGCTCAGCGTACTTGGGGAAGAGGATCCAATTTTAGGAGGCAAAGCTGAGGACACGGGGTAGAAGGAAAGCTTTTAAGAGGCTGGCAGACTTGTATAGGACAGCTTGGAAAAGCAGCTCCTCATCCCAACAAATATGTACACAAATTTACAGGTACAGACAGACTACAACTTTCCTTCCTCTCTGCTAGGTCTCCCCATCCCCTCTTCCAGCACCAGGGCTACAAGGCAGGACTTCTGGGACTGGCTCTGGCTCCCCTCTTCCCTGAACCTTGGGTTCCTTCATTGATATTGAGCCCTGATATAATTCAGCAGCTTTATGAGAGGCAGATCAGAATCAGAAACAGAAGTACCATGTAAGGAGGAGGAAGGAAACTGGATGGCAGGGGACAAAGAGGAAAATGAAAGGAAGGGGAAGACTGAGGTCTGATTCTGAAACAAGGGACCTGTCCTGGATGCCTGTGTCTAAAATGGGACAACATTGAATTAAGTAAGAACCTAGTCATCTCTAGAAAATGACCCTTTGTAAAAATGACCCTAGAATCTGATCCATGAAATATACTAGTGTCTTTCATAAGAAGAACTTGGGGTGATGGAGTTCTGATCACATCATCCCTAGGAGTGAGGCTGAGCAACTCAAGGGGATGGTCCTTCAAAATCCTAAATACAGACTGAGTGAGGTGGTTCACACCTGTAATCCCAGCACTTTGGGAGGCTGAGGTGGGTGGATCACCTGAGGTCAGAAGTTCGAGACCAGCCTGGCCAAAATAAAATTAGCTGCGTGTGGTGGCATGTGCCTGTAATCCCAGCTACTCGGGAGGGTGAGGTAGGAGAATCACTTGAACCCAGGAGGCAGAGGTTGCAGTGAGCCGAGATCGCGCCACTGCATTCCAGCCTAGGGGACAAGCGAGACTCCATCTAAAAAAAAAAAAAAAAAAATCCTAAAAACACATCTCTCCCCGCTTTCTCTGGCCTGCTGTGTTCTTCGTGGGAGCACAGATTTTTGAGATGTGGAATGAACCTAAAGAACATTCTTTCATTCAACAAATGTTCAGAAAGCACCTACTTTGTGTCAAGCACACTGGGCTAGACTTAGGCATGCGATAACAAGCAACACAGACTCATCCCTTCACCTCAGAAACTAACCAGCAGCTAATACAGAAGAGTAGGAAGTATCTCAATAGAATAAGGGGAGCCGGGCGCAGTGGCTCATGCCTGTAATCTTAGCACTGTAGGAGGCTGAGGTGGGCAGATCATGAGGTCAAGAGCTCGAGACTAGCCTGGCCAAGATGGTGAAACCCCCATCTCTACTAAAACTACAAAAAAACTTAGCTGGTGTGGTGGCAGGTGCCTGTAATCCCAGCTACTTGGGAGGCTGAGGCAGAGAATTGCTTGAACCTGGGAGGCGGGGGTTGCAGTGAGCCGAGATCATGCCACTGCACCCCAGCCTAGACAACAGAACGAGACTCCATCTCAAAAATAAATGAATAAATAAATAAATAAATAAAAATAAAATAAAAAATAAGTACTGGATGTTATAGGAGACAAAAGGGTAAACCTAAGCCAGTTGTTGGGGGGGGGGGTGGAATTAAGGAAGACTTCTGGAAGAAAGGATGACTAAGTAAAGAAACTAAAGGACGAATCAGAGTTATCAAGTAAAAAAAGGAAGCGTGGCCCCGGCGCAGTGGCTCATGCCTGTAGTTCCAGCACTTTGGGAGGCTGAGGTGGGTGGATCACATGAGTCCAGGAGTTTGAGACCAGCCTGGGCAACATGACAAAACCCCGTCTCTACAAAAAATACAAAAACAAAAAACAAAACAAAAAACCATACCCTGGGTGACAGAATGAGACCTTGTCTAAAAAAAAAAAAAAAAAAAAAAAAAGGGCCGCGCGCGGTGGCTCAAGCCTGTAATCCCAGCACTTTGGAGGCTGAGATGGGCGGATCACGAGGTCAGGAGATCGAGACCATCCTGGCTAACACAGTGAAACCCCGTCTCTACTAAAAAATACAAAAAACTAGCCGGGTGAGGTGGCGGGCGCCTGTAGTCCCAGCTACTCAGGAGGCTGAGGCAGGAGAATGGCGTAAACCTGGGAGGCGGAGCTTGCAGTGAGCTGAGATCCGGCCACTGCACTCCAGCCTGGGCAACAGAGCAAGACTCTGTCTCAAAAAAAAAAAAAAGGAAGAGTGTTGTAGGCAGGGGGAAGAGTATATGCAAAGGCTCAGAGGTATGAGGGATTAACAACTTTCGAGATGCTGAAAATTGAATGTGAGTGCAACACAGAGTGCAGGCTGATGGAGAAGTTCTAATCAGCTATGCAAGGGGCCTAGACTTGATCCAAAGGCAACATAGAAGAATACTTGTATATTAGAGAAACAACTGACTTCAGAGAGGAGAATGAAATAGGGGCTTAGAGCCAGGCGGTTCTGGGTAAATCAGGCATTTACAATGGTGCAAGCTTGGGTAACCTATTTAACCTTTGAGGCCTAAGATTCCTCTCCTGTTGAAACGGACAATGTAATATGGTAACCTCCCAGGGTTGTTACAAGGATTAGCAATAATACATGTAGAGTTCTTAGCACAGTGTCTGGCACTTAGTAGTTTCTCCATAAATGGTGTCTATCAGTATTGTCACAGTTGGGAGAAGGGCAAAATTGGAGGCAAGGAAACAATCTGTTGCAGCAGTCCAAGCAAGATGTGGGAAGGTGTGGCCTGTAGTAGCAGAGAGGATGAGCAGAAGTCAATGAAGGGGGCCAGCATGGTGGCTCACACCAGCACTTTGAGAGGCCAAAGTGGGCAGATCACTTGAGCCCAGGAGTTTCAGACCAGCCTGGCCAATATGGTGAAACCCCTTCTCTACTTAAAAATACAAAATTGGCTGTGCCAATTTTTGGCACATGCCTGTAATCCCAGCTACTTGGGAGGCTGAGACATTAGAATCGCTTGAGCCTGGGAGGCGGAGGTTGCAGTGAGTAAGAGATCGCGCCACTGCTCTTCAGCCTGGGCGACAGAGCCAGACTGTCTCAAAAAAATAAAAATAAAAAAATAAGTCAATGAAGGGGTGATATTGAGGATGTGAGGTGGAGAGGACTTGGTGTCCAATTGGATGTGAGGGGTGAGTAGTCACAGACAACTTCCCTTGATCTATGTGTTGATGTGTGCACTTGCACACAGGACGTGCAGGCATTTTAGAGGTATGTCTATTCAGTTCTGAGAATGGCTCTTGACAGTTGCTGGATCTGGCCAACAGAGTGAAGGGCCAGGGCAGTATCTGAGGACCTGGCCTGCAGTCTCCCAGAAGAACCCCCGCCTCTGCCCTCTGCCCCAATCCCTCCTGAACTATTTCCTTTCCCCCTTTTCACCCATGTCTCCCTCCCCCCACATTCCATCACCTCCCCTACATAGGAACCGGCTGTAAGTTCTAAGCCTACCTAGGCCCACTCTTTCCCCTCCTTCCTTTTTCCACTGCCTCAGTTAATGAGGGTCCTTGGAACTCAGCTACCAACATTACTACCTCCTCCCCGCACAGCCTCAATAGGACGCCCCTCTCTGGATTTCAAAGCACTGTTCAACGTCCCCCATCCACCCCCAACCCCACGTGGACGTGTGAGGCAAGAAGCACAGTTGAAGCTGAGGCAGGATGGGGGCGGTCTCAGCCCCCAGCCACAGCTGTGGGAGAGATAGGCACCCTCAGATGGACAGGACAGGTCGTGAGCTCCAGGGCTGCTGGGAGGTCTCTCGCGGCCTAGGCCCGGCTCAGGGCCGCTGGGGATCTCGCCTCCCTCCCGTGCCTCAGTGTCCCCGCGCGGCCGAGGGGCGGGCAGCCGGGGGGCGGGGCGCGGGCGGGGCCGGCCGGGCCAGGCGCCCGGGCAGGAGGCAGCTGCATATCTGCGGTCCCGACCACAATTGCTGGGAGTCGCGTCCCGGAGACTGGCGGCGCTGACTCTGCCCGCTGCGGCCGCCGCGCCGATTAGAGCCCGAGAGGGAGCGCCAGCCCGGGGGAGGGGGCGGCGGCGGGGGAGCTCCGGATGCCCCTTCGCCTCCGCCCAGCCAGCGCCCCCCGCTGCCCGGCCCAGTCCTTTCTCAGCCGCCCGAACCCAGGACTGGAGTCCTGCGTCTTCGGTTGTAGCTTTCTCGAGGCTGCATCCAAGCTTCTTCCTCCGGATCCTGCAGTGCCCGAGGTCCCGACGGTGCTAACATCCCGTTGACCCCAGCCTGCCAGTCTCTCATGCCCTTTCTCTTCCCCATCAACCCACACAGAGAGGAGTCAGGATCTCAGAGCTCCCCGATTCTCGTATCCTCCGCTCCCCAACGCACTCTCTAGGCAAAAGCCCTTCCAAGCGAAGAAGAAGGTCAGAGACGCAGAGGACGGGCTTTCCAGGGCCAGAGCACCCCCTGCTGGCTGGCCCGAAGTCCCTACCCCTCCCCCTCCAGCTGTGATCTCCAGCTGTGGTGGCTGAGAAGAGCTGGCTCCTTTGATCTAGGAGCGTGGCAACCCCCTCCAGGCGCCCCATTAACCTCCATTATCCCAATTAGGCAGCCCTCCCAGTCCTGGATCCAAGCTTCAAAGCCCCCTCAGTTGCGAGAAAAGGGAGCTGAATCGTATGCCCCCTACCTCCCCACCAAGCCACACTACTTTCAGACAAGACCCAGGTGCTCTGGTCTCCAGCTTGTGTACATGATAGCAAGGCCAGAAGAGGGACCCTCAGGGGCCACCCTCGTCCCAATCCTGAAACTTAATTAAAAAGAGAAGCAGATAGTCAAGGGGACCCTCTTTTGCTGGCCCATTTTCCTGCATTCAATGATTTCAGTGGCAGCATCCAGGTTCCTGGCTGACCTGAGCTTCCTATCAACTTATCCAGCTTTATCCTGTGGAAAGGGGAGCCAAGAGCCAACCCCCTCCTCCCTTAATCCTATCTCAACACTCCCTTCCTCCCTCCCTCCTGGAACAATTTCCGCTGGGGGAGCCAGAGCAGGGCCCAGCACAGTGGCCGCTTCCTGGAACATTTTCCTGTATCCGAAACCGCGGCTCCCTCCCCAGGGACCGGCTGATCAAGGCCAGATGGGAGCAGGGATGGGGGAGGAGGAGAAGGAGCCAGACTCTCACCATCACCCCCTCCCAACACATATGCACACCACAGGAGCCCCTGCCCTGACACACAGAGGCTGACACAGGCATATACCACATGTCACAGTCACACCATGGGCAATCATGGGGACACATGAACCACAGAGGTCAGGTCAAGTTAACACACCCGTAGATGATCACACTCTCTCTCTACCTGGCCCTCTAAAGTGTCCTTGGACCCTAGGCCTTCCTTGCCAGATAAGGAGACCTTAGGAATCCAAGAACACTGGCACAGGATAACAGGAGGACCTCAATTAACAGAGGAGACAGAGACATCTAATGTGTCCAGCCAGACAACACCCACCATTCCATTTTACTTCTAGATGGTGCTCAGGCCTGCCTAGCCCATCTCTCCAGGATCCTGGGAACTGGGGTAGAGGAAAGCTGTGGGGGCTTCTTCTCAAGTGCTACCTTCAGAGGACTTTCTAGTTGCTTCCAGATTCTTGGAGAAGATGCATACGATGTCTAGTGGGCTCACTCATAGCAGCCAAAGGACAAAGAAAGGGGAATAATGTGTGCAGCTGCAGGGAGCTCTGGGAGCCTGGAGGAGGAAGGAGAACCAGAGTAACTCCTGGGGACAGAGAGGAACCCTAGGGATTTTATGGTCTTACTGGTGACATACTGCCCCCAACACTGATCCTCCTGATCTCTTCTATCTCAGCCCTGGTGATTAAGAAGAAGAGGATAGGGATTGTGCCCCTAGCTCAGCCCATTCTTCAACCATATTATCTTCTGCCAGTAATCCGAGCACATTTCCAGTACAAGATCCTAAATTTTCCTTTTTCTAGATGGAGTCTTGCTCTGTCACCCAGGTTGGAGTGCAGTGGCATGATCTCAGCTCACTGCAACCTCCACCTCCTGGGTTCAAGCAATTCTCTTGCCTCAGCCTCCCGAGTAGCTGGGACTACAGGCTAATTTTTGTGTTTTTAGTAGAGATGGGGTTTCACTATGTTGGACAGGCTGGTCTCGAACTCCTGACCTTAGGTTATCCACCCACCTCGGCCTCCCAAAGTGCTGGGATTACAGATGTGAGCCACCACCCGGCCCTGATGACCCTAATTTTTACATCCCTCATTTGTCTTTTGCTGGAAAGGGCACAGATTTGTGCATGGATACAATATGGAACAGAGCTATGGAAAAGCTGAGGATGGAGATACATAGTCTCCTCTTTCCTGGAACATATCACTGGTTTAGGGAAATATTTGAAACTGGAAAGTTCCAGAAAATCTGGGATGCATGGTTACCATGAAGGGATGAGGGACTGACTATATAATCATAAGAACCAAAGCTAATCAGGATAGCCAAAAGTCCTTGTGTTCTTTCTTCAGTTTTGTAGCCCCATTAGAAGGTATATCTGCCTTTCCCAAGCTCACCTGGGGAGGCAATACCTCAAGCCATCTTTACTCACATGTTTAATGGTTTGCCTCCAACTATCCAGAAGTTATTTATTTATTTATATTTTTGTAGAGACAGGGTCTCCCTATGTTCCCCAGCTGGTCTTGAACTCCTGGGCTCAAGCGATCCTCCCACCTCAGCCTCCCAAAGTGCTGGGATTACAAGCATAACCCACCATGCCTTGCCCAGAAGTCCTTTATGTGGTATAACCATCATTGTCTATCTTCCTTTCAGCTTGTAACTTTTTGCTGTAGCTCCAATACAGAAGACTATTCATCAATTTGGTAGTCAATGGCATTTATTGAGTGGCCCTTTGGGTGAAATACTATAGAGAAAATGCTGCATACAACTCTCAGTCCTTGCTCTTTAGGAGTTTAGTAGTGTAGTTAGGGAAAAGAGATACAGGAAAAAACTAGGGGCCAGGCGTAATGGCTCCCACCTGTAACCCAGCACTGTGGGAAGCCAACGTAGGTGGATTACCTGAGGTCAGGAGTTTGAGACCAGCCTGGCCAACATGCTGAAACCCCGTTTCTACTAAAAATACAAAATAATTAGCCAGGCTTGGTGGCGAGTGCCTGTAATCCCAGCTACTCAGGAGCCTGAGGCAGGACAATCACTTGAACTCAGGAGGCAGAGGTTGAAGTGAGCCGAGATCGCGACATTGCACTCCAGCCTCCAGCCTGGGTGACAAGAGCAAGACTCCGTCTCAAAAAAACAAAAACAAAAAACAAAAAAAAGAAAGAAAGAAAATAAAAAACTAGGGACCATATTTGAAGGCATAGATGACTCACTTTACTTCTCAATGCCTCTATTTCCTCATTCAAAAATGAAGGAATTTGCCGGGCGTAGTGGCATGTGCCTGTAATCCCAGCTACTCAGGAGGTTGAGTTGTGAGGATGGCTTGAGGCCAGGAGTTCTAGACCAGCCTGCACAACATGACTTTTTTTTTTTTTTTTTGAGACAGATCACCCAGGCTGGGGTGCAGTGGCGCAATCTTGGCTCGCTGCAACCTCCGAGAAGGCCATCTCTAAAAAAAAAAAAAAAGAAGAAGTAGTAATTTGGCTATGTCTAATTGAGAACCACTAGTCTCCATGATCTTTTAGGTCCCTTTCTGATTTACCACAAGAATTAGTTAATAAAGAACACATTAGGCCAGGCATGGTGGCTCACGGCTGTAATCCCAGCACTTTAGGAGACCAAGGTGGGTGGATCACCTGAGGTCAGGAGTTCAAGACCAGCCTGGCCAACATAGCGAAACCTTGTCTCTACTAAAAATACAAAAATTATTCGGGCATGTTAACATACACCTGTAGTCCCAGCTACTTAAGAGGCTGAGGCAGGAGAATCGCTCGGACCCAGGAGGCAAAGGTTGCAGTAAGCCAAGATTGCACCACTGCACTCCAGCCTGGGTGACAGAGCAAGACTCTGTCTTAAAAAATAAAAATAGGCCAGGCGCGGTGGCTCATGCCTATGATCCCAGCACTTTGGGAGGCCCAAGCGGGCGGATTGCTTGAGGTCAGGAGTTCGAGACCAGCCTGGCCAACATGGTGAAACCCCGTCTCTACCAAAACTACAAAAATTAACCAGGCGTGGTGGCAAGAGCCTGTAATCCCAGCTACTCAGGAGGCTGAGGCAGCAGAATTGATTGAACCCAGGAGGCGGAGGTTGCAGTGAGCCCAGATCCCACCACTGCACTCCAGCTTGGGCGACAAGACTGAGACTCCATCTCAAAATAAATAAATAAATAAAACACATTAATATGTTAAGCAAAAAAAATCAATCGGGCGTGGTGGCTCAAGCCTGTAATCCCAGCACTTTAGGAGGCTGAGGTCAGGAGTTCAAGACCAGCCCGACCAACATGGCAAAACCCCATCTCTACTAAAAATACAAAAAATAGCCGGGCGTGGTGGCAGGCGCCTGTAATCCCAGCTGCTCTTCTCAAGGAGAATCGCTTGAATCCTGAAGGCAGAGGTTGTAGTGAGCTGAGATCACACCATTGCACTCCAGCCTGGGGGACAGAGCGAGACTCTGTCTCCAAAAAAATAAATAAATAAAAGAAAAGAAAAATCACATCATCAATTCAATGGATGCTAAGAAGACATTTGATAAAAGTCAAGATGGCTACTCTTCGCAGGGCGCGGTGGCTCAAGCCTGTAATCCCAGCACTTTGGGAGGCCAAGACGGGCGGATCACGAGGTCAGGAGATCAAGACCATCCTGGCTAACACGGTGAAACCCCGTCTCTACTAAAAAATACAAAAAACTAGCCGGGCGAGGTGGCGGGCGCCTGTAGTCCCAGCTACTCGGGAGGCTGAGGCAGGAGAATGGCGTCCGGGCGACAGAGCGAGACTCCGTCTCAAAAAAAAAAAAAAAAAAAAAAGATGGCTATTCTTAATGAAACTCATTTGGAAAAAAAAAAAAAAACAGTATTCAACAAATGATAGAGATTACCATTTTAGGATCCTTCTTTGAAGGTGAAATGTGTTTTCTTTTTCTTCTTCTTTTTTTTTTTTTCCTGAGACGGAGTTTTGCTCTTTTTGCCCAGGCTGGAGTGCAATGGCACAATCTCAGCTCACCACAACCTCCACTCCTGAGTTCGAGCAATTCTCCTGCCTCAGCCTCCTGAGTGGCTGGGATTACAGGCATGTGCCACCACGCCTGGCTAATTTTGTATTTTTAGTAGAGACGGGTTTTCTCCATATTGGTCAGGCTGGACTCAAACTCCCGACCTCAGGTGATTCACCCGCCTCAGCCTCCCAAAGTGTTGGGATTACAGGTGTGAGCCATGGCGCCCAGCCTGAAATGTGTTTTCTTAGAGTTGGTGGGAGCGAGGGATAAGAAGGTGGGTAGGGAGGCCGGGCGCAGTGTCTCACGCCTGTAATCCCAGCACTTTGGGAGGCCGAGGTGGGTGGATCACGAGGTCAGGAGATGGAGACCATCCTGGCTAACACGATGAAACTCCGTCTCTACTAAAAATACAAAAAAACTAGCCGGGAGTGGTGGCAGGCGCCTATAGTGCCAGCTACTTGGGAGGCAGTGGCAGGAGAATGGCATGAACCCAGGAGGCGGAGCTTGCAGTGGGTAGGTGTCTGATTCTTTTTTTTTTTTTTTTTTTTTTTTTTGAGACGGAGTCTCTCTCTGTCGCCCAGGCTGGAGTGCAGTGGCGGGATTCTGCTAACTGCAAACTCTGCCTCCTGGGTTCAAGCAATTCTCCTGCCTCAGCTCCCGAGTAGTTGGGACTACAGCCGCGCGCCACCACGCCCAGCTAATTTTTGTATATATATATATATTTTTTTAGTAGAGATGAGGTTTCACCATGTTGGCCAGGATGGTCTCGATTTCTTGACCTCGTGATGCACCTGCCTCGGCCTCCCAAAGTGCTGGGATTACAGGTGTAAGCCATTCCGCCCGGCCCTTTTTTGTTTTGTTTTGTTTTTCTTTTTTTTTTTTTTTTTTGAGTGGGGGGTTTTGCTCTTCTTCCCCTGGCTGAGGGGCGTGGCCGGATCTCAGCTCACTGCAAGCTCCGCCTCCCGGGTTCACGCCATTCTCCTGTCTCAGCCTCCCGAGTAGTTGGGACTACAGGCGCCCGCCACCGCGCCCGGCTAGTTTTTTGTATTTTTAGTAGAGATGGGGTTTCACCGTGTTAGCCAGGATGGTCTCGATCTCCTGACCTCGTGATCCGCCCGTCTCGGCCTCCCAAAGTGCTGGGATTACAGGCTTGAGCCACCGCGCCCGGCCTTGTTTTGTTTTTCTTTGAGACGGAGTTTTGCTCTTGTTGCCCAGGCTGGAATGCAGTAGCACCAGCTCAGCTCACTGCAACCTCCGCCTCCCGGGTTCAAGCTATTCTGCTACCTCAGCCTCCTGAGTAGTTGGGGTTACAGGCACGCACCACCATGCCCAGCTAATTTTTATTTTTGTATTTTCAGTAGAGACGGGAGTTTCGCCATGTTGGTCTCGAACTCTTAGCCTCAGATGATCCGCCCACCTCGGGCTCCCAAAGTGCTGGGATTACAGTCGTGAGCTGCCGCGCTTTTTGTATTGTTTCTGTTTTTAAGCCCTCATGGTGGGGGTGTGCACCATAATCTTTTCAGAGCTTAGGATCTTTAAGGGTCTTAACTCTATCCAATTCAGCATATCGGAAAACAGGAATGTCAAGGCGTGCTGCAAATGAGAAAGGATTCCACAAAAACGAAACCCTCAGGGGAACGGGCAGTGTGCAAAGAGCTTCTTCCACCCTTTTCTAGACAAGACCTTCCCTTGGGTCCACTGCCCTGGAGAATGAGGAAGGCTTATTACTACCACCAGGTGGCAGAAGTGAGCCGCTCAACAACACCGATTACCGACTGCTTGGAGCTCATGGCTGGAGGCAGAGTGTTGCCACCTTTTTTGCAGGGGGACAGTGGCAGAGTTGTCAGCGCTTGAGGCAAGGGCTGAGGTGGGAAAAAGTCTCAGAGTTATGGTACTTAATTTTATCGTTCCCTACAGTCTTGGTACAGAGAGGGCAAACACAAGGTATCCTGACTCCTAGTCAGAGTTCAGCAAGTGCTGGTCTATTTCCTGCCCCACTAGCCTACCTGACTGCCTTTCACAGACATTTCCTAAGCATTTACTGTGTGCCAGGTATGTGCTAGAAGTGTACAATATAGCATTTAACAAGACGTGTGCAACCTAGTGGAAGAGAGCTTGGTAAACACTACACTTGTATGACACTGAGAGTCAGTTTGAGTAGTGCTTAAGTACACTCCCTTGGAAGTCAGAGTAGGGTGTGAATTAAAGTACCAATGCTTGCTAGTTGCACCATCTATCTGAGCCTCAGTCTCCTTGTGTATAAAATGGGGGTAGAACACCTTAACAGTAGACTAAGATGATGTATAAAAATTCACTGCCTAAGGAGAAAACATAAAGGTCATTGCCTGCCACGTGGCAGTTATTACAAATGCCAATGCTGGGGTAGCAGTCCCCACCTCAGTCTTGAGGAGACTTCTCAGAGAAGGGAACCACTGTGTAGAACTGTGAAGGATGAGTCTGGGCGCGGCGGCTCACGCCCATAATCCCAATACTTTTAGAGGCTGCGGTGGGCGGATTGTTTGAGGTCTGGAGTTTGAGACCAGCCTGATCAACATGGAGAAACCCCATCTCTACTAAAACTACAAAATTAGGCTAGGCACGGTGGCTCATGCCTGTAATCCCAGCACTTTGGGAGGCTGAGGCGGGTGGATTGCCTGAGGTCAGGAGTTCGAGACCAGCCCCGTCTCTACTAAAAATACAAAAATTGGCCGGATGCAGTGGCTCATGCCTGTAATCCCAGCACTTTGGGAGGCCGAGGCAGGCAGATCATGAGGTCAAGAGATCGAGACCATCCTGGCCAACATGATAAAACCCTGTCTCTACTAAAAATACAAAAATTAGCTGGGCGTGGTGGCATGTGCCTTTAGTCCCAGCTACTCGGGAGGCTGAGGCAAGAGAATCGCTTGAACCAGGGAGGTGGAGGATGCAGTGAGCTGAGATCGTGCCACTAACTCCAGCCTGGGCAAGAGAGCAAGACTCTGTCTCCGAAAAAAATAAATAAATAAATAAGAAATACAAAATTAGCTGGGTGTGCTGGCGCATGCCTGTAATTGCAGCTACTTGGGAGGCTGAGGCAGGAGAATCGCTGGAACCAGGGAGGCGGAGGGTTTGGTGAGCTGAGATCGTGCCATTGCACTCCAGCCTGGGCAACAAGAGCGAAACTCCATCTCAAAAAGAAAAAAAAGAACTGTGAAAGATGAATGGCAGATGCATAACAGTCTGGTGGGGAAAAGGTAGCGGTAGGGGAAAGTGGGCCAGGAGGAGTAAGACAGACAAACTCTAGAGAAGATGAATGTACACGCCCTACTTCACCAGCACAGGGACAGGATAGGCCCAGCTTCCCATAGTGGAGGCTAGCATGGTCTGGATTGTCTCCTCAAATCAACATGCATTTGGTGAGCACCTGTTAGGAACTTCTTTCAAGAGTTGTAAGAGTTGGCTGGGCACAGTGGCTCATGCTTGTAATCCCAGCATTTTCGGGAGGCTGAGGGGGGCAGATTATCTGAGATCAGGAGTTCGAGACCAGCCTAACCAACATGGTGAAACCCCATCTCTACTAAAAACACAAAATTAGCCAGGTGTGGTGGCACGCGACTGTAATCCCAGCTACTTGGGAGGCTGAGGCAGGAGGATCACTTGAACCCAGGAGGCAGAGGTTGCAGTGAGCCAAGATCGCACCATTGCTCTCCAGCCTGGGCAAGAAGACCAAAACTCCGTCTCAAAAAAAAAAAAAAAAAGTTATAAGAGTTAATGAAGATAAGGCTGGGCACAGTGTCTCATGCCTATAATGCCTGCACTTTTAGAGACTGAGGCGGGTGGATCACCTGAGGTCAGGAGTTCGAGACCAGCCTGGCCAACATGATGAAACCCTGTCTCTACTAAAAACATACAAAAAATTAGCTGGGCATGGTGGCACATTCCTGTAATCCCAGCTACTCGGGAGGCTGAGGCAGGAGAATCACTTGAACCCGAGAGGCGGAGGTTGCAGTAAGCCGAGATCACGGCACTGCACTTCAGCCTGGGCAACAAGAGCAAAAACCCTGTCTCAAAAAGAAAAAAAAAACAAGAGTTAATGAAGATAAATAAAGAGCCGGCAGCTAAGCACAGTGATGCACACCTATAGACCCAGCTACTCTGGAGGCAGAGGCAAGGGGAGACCTTGAGCCCAGGAGTTCAGACATGCAGTGAGCTATAATAATGTCATTGCACTCCCGCCTGAGTGACACAGCAAGATGGATGGAAGGAAGGGAGGGAGGGAGGAAGGCAAGAACGAAGGCAGGAGGGAGGGAGGGAGGGAGAAAGGAAAGAAGGAAGGGAAGGAGGGAGGGAGGAAAGGAAGGAAAAGAAAAGAAAAGAAAAAAACAAAAGAAGAAACAAAAGAAAAGAAAAGAAGGGCTGGATGTGCTCGCACATGCCTATAGTCCCACAGGAGGATCGCTGGAGTCCAGTTTGAGCCCAGTTCCAGATCAGCAACATGATGAGACCTTTTTTTTTTTTTTTTTTTTTTGAGATGGGGTCTCATTCTGTCACTAAGGGTGGAGTACAACGGCGTAATCTTGACTCACTGCAACCTCTGCCTCCCAGGCTCAAAAAATCCTCCTACCTCAGCCTCCTGAGTAGCTGAGATCACAGGTGTGCACCACTACACCTCGCTAATTTCTTTGTATTTTTGGTAGAGACTGGGTTTCGTCATGTTGCCCAGGCTAGTCTTAAACTCCTAAACTCAGGCGGTCCACACACCTCAGCCTCCCAAAGTGCTGGGATTACAGGCGTGAACCACTGCACCCGACGAGACCCTGTCTTAAGAAAAAAAAGAAAGAAAAAAAAGAGGCTGGGCACGGTGGCTCATGTCTGTAATCCCAGCCTTGGCCTCTGGAAGGCTTTGTGAAACCCCACCTCTAGTAAAAATACACACACACACACAAAATTAGCCAGTCGTGATGGCATCCACCTATAGTCCCAGCTAGTTGGGAAGCTGAGGTGGGAGAGTCGCTTGAGCTTGGGGAGACTGAGGTCGCAGTGAGCTGACGTCCTGTCACTGCACTCAAGGTCTAAGCTTTGTTCTCAGAAAGCCCACAGAAACTTAAAAGAAGAAAAAGGAATGAAGAGTTACTGAAGGATGTGGAGTAGGGAGGTGAAATGACCAGACTTTTATATCAGAATCGTCACCATGAGAAAGTATTACACAGAACTGTAAGATAACATGTTTGAGGCCGGGCGCGGTGGCTCAAGCCTGTAATCCCAGCACTTTGGGAGGCCGAGGCGGGTGGATCACGCAGGTCAGGAGATCGAGACCATCCTGGCTAACACATGGTGAAACCCCGCCCCTACCTTCAAAAATACAAAAAACTAGGCCGGGCTGGTATGGCTCAGGAAACAGCTACCGGAGGCTGAGGCGGGAGAATGGCTGAACCTGGAGCGGAGCTCAGAGTGAGCAGAGATCGCTACCACTGCACCCAGCCTGGCGACAGAGCCGACCCCGCCTCAAAAAAAAAAAAAAAAAAAAAAAAAAAAAAAGATAACATGTTTGAGAATATTCATGACAGCTTTCTGGTTCAAGAAGCTAGTTCTTGGCCAGTCATGGTGGCTTCACACCAGTAATCCCAGCACTTTGGGAGGCCGAGGTGGGTGGATCGCCTGAGGACAGCAGTTCAAGACCAGCCTGGCCCACATGGTGAAACACCATCTCCACTAAAAATATAAAAATTAGCCGGGCGGTGGTGAGTGCCTGTAATCCCGCTGAGTGG